>NC_025702.1:13733588-13756148 GCF_000633955.1 Camelina sativa
AGATCAAACTTACCTCTGGTAGATGAATACGGATGTGGTTCATCAAGGAGTTGTATTTTGGGCTAAGCGCTTGTAACTTAGCAGCAACAACAACCGGATTCTCGTTGTTATTAGCCACAATAACCGATGATCCACCTCTGAATTGAGACCTCACTCTTTGATCTTTCTCCATAGCTTCCAGAACCGGAACTTTCCCTTTCGATAACCAATCAAAATGATGCAAAGCCTTGACCTCAATTATTGCTGGAGACAGAGGATGCAATGAGAACCAAGCTTGCATTGGGAAGTAAGTTTTCCTATCCGTTATGATGTGAAGAACGACCTTATGAGGTCTTAAAGCGTTTTGAACCAAAGACTTGGCCACAACCGAAGCTGCAAGAATATTGTCTGAAGCCAAGACAAAGTGAAAGTAGTTGTTGTCGACTAAGGTTGGGACTAGCTCAGCTTCTGGAAGCTGGAGACGCGCAGCTGCGTTTATCGAATGTTCGCTGGCTAGTTTAAGAGCTAAACAGTGAAGTTGTTTAGGTATGCTGCTTGATGCGACGTGTCGATATAAATACTCTTGGATCTTAGCCGTTCTTGTTCTTTGTTCCATCAATGTCACCATTTCTTTTAGCTTTTGAGCAAATTCTCTTGCGTCTGATTTGCTTCTTTTGACTTCAGACATGAAATCATCAAGTCTTTGAGGTATATCTGTTCTTCCTTTGAGTTCTTGTTCGCTTAAAGGCTGTTGTAAAACTTGGTACATAGCTTCCGGAACATTCTAGAAATAACCAAAAAATAGTTTACTTTTCACCACTCTGTTTCACCACGGTAAATGTATAAATGTGCTCTTTAATCTAAAACTGAGGTTAGAGAGGACTTACACCAGAATCAACCCTTCTTCCTAAAAGTTTTGGCTTTAGTCTCTTCCCCAAGCAAGCTGTTAATTACAAAGATAAATGTCTTATAAATATCTTATTCAGCTTGACCATAATACTACAAAATCGAGCTGAAACAAACCGACCAGCTCTTGGATTATTCACTTTTGAGCGTAAATCTCTATAAATTATTCCACTGTCTTGGTTTAGATTATTCTATTTGTTAAGGATAATATATATTTGTATCTCAGCTCGACGCAATTGTGCATGTAATATACATAAAATAAGTAAATTGTGTATTCAGTAAAAATATATAGCTATAGTTTTTTTATTAACGAATTCAACAGTTCACTATTTTTACATAATTTCCGGATATAGAAGAAAAAAAGAAATGATAGAAACGTACCAAGAGATGAGCAAGGAGAGGGCTCGCCGTCGATAGAATCAACGGTGGAGAGGACGAAGACGAACCGGAGAAGAAAAGTGAAGAAGAGCAAAGAATAAAACATCATTTGATAAGAGAATTTTCTAGAACCAACCTTCACTTTTATGAACTCTCTCAACCCTTTCCCTGTGACCACTGTCACATGTCTCAAGCTCGGAGATATATGCAATTGCATCTCTCCTCTGTTTCTCCTCTCTGTTTTAGTTTCTTTCTTTTCTTTCTGGATGTCCGAAGAAGGAAACCGGATCTCACGTTGTTATGTATTGTATGGTTTATTTCAAAAGGGTCCATGTCATTTACCTAACCTTGCTTTGTGTTTAGGTTATTAATGGCAGATCATAACTCTTGATGTTTATTTTATATTTTTGGGATACAAAAAAACTTAACTCTGATGTTTCACGTACGGAAAATGATATGTGTCATCATGTGTGTTTGTTACAAGTCGAAACACCTCGGTTCTATGTTACGGTTTTCTTCTGTATTTGTTAGAATACTTTGGTTTTTTCCGGTTATGCTACTTGGTTTTCGGTTCCATTCTCCAAGCTGGTGGTATCAATTGTTTGTTTATGTATCCGATTCTTGTTGGCACGTTTTGGTACTTTTGGATTCAGGGTATTCTTTTTGTATTTGTATGAACTATGAAAAGCTTCGGTTTACTCGGTATACCACTCGGTTAAGTGTTCAAATCACAAAACTCTTAAAATTAATTGAATGCCACTTTTTATGATCGATCACTAAACCTAGAAAATTCGTGGAATTTCAACATATATATGATTCATTGATTACATGTAATTCGGATTATATTTGGTCCATTTCGATATAAGTCGGTTTGGTTAGAGAGGATGTTGATTTAGGATTTGGCTTCATGTTGAAGGAGAGAAAGTTGGAGAGACAAAAGACAAGTCAAAGGCAAAAAATGTATCGCCCAGATGTTAAAAAAATATTGAGAGTGTAGATGAAAAGGAGCTGTTTGGTGGTTACAAGACATAACTTTACATCTAAATAAAGTCTTTGAACAAAGACATTGGAGCTTCAACTTCAGAATTTTCTTTTTCAGGACTAATTTCTTCTCTAATTTCGATTGCGACCCTTTCTTTCTTAAATTATTTTTTTAACTCTTCCCCTCCCAAACAAAGAAGTCTTTAAACGGTCTCTATGACATACAGTAAAACCTCTATAAATTAATACTTTATAAATTAATAAACACTATAAATTAATAAATTTTGCTGGTCCCAAGTCGGGCCAGTGTAAAAATTAACAATATTCGATAAGATAATAAGATAATAATTTTTTCGAAATCTCCTTATAAAATATGGTCCCAATAATATCATAAATTAATAATTATGTAAATTTATATATATATATATATATATACTGATATAATAGTGTATGTTTCTCCTAAAGCTCAATTCTATAGAACAATTGTAATGTTGTATTTTCAACCTATAATAATATCTCTAAAATATTTTATAACATGTCATACAAATAATTAAAATTTAAAGTTTTAATTTTTAGATATGCATCATTTACAATTTGATAATTTGACAGATTATTAAAATAGGAGAATTGATATTATTATTCATAGATTTGAATTTATGTGTCTCATGTGTATAAGTCAATTTGTCTATAATATTTGTAATTTATTGTAAATAGTGCTTTCTAAATATTACAAGTTCAATTCCTAAACCATAAAATTTATAACATCCGAAAGTTTAATCTTATTTTGCTATAGTTGTTCCAATTCATATTTTTTTTAAAAATAAACAATTAAAAATATATCAATAAATTAATAATTATTAATTTACACTATAAAATAATAATTATTAATTTATAGATAAATTAATATCACTATAAATTAATAAAATGTCTTAGTCCCAACATTATTAATTTATAGAGGTTTTACTGTACCACCAATGACCATAATGAAATCTGTCTTGCATTGTAACAGCTGTAAGACTCTAAAAATGTATCCATTTTCTGTATTTTCTCTTCTCTATTTTTGTTTCATTTCCATGCTTACATACATACTCAATAAAATATATATTTTAATAAGTAAGAAACAGTGATTAAAATTAAAGATTCATTTGGTCGAGTTAGCGGCTAATTAAGGACAAACGATTCACTTGATGCCTAACAACTCTGTTTTTGTTTTTGTTTTTTTGTTTGCTGAGAACATCACGGTGAAAGCAACTCGAAATTTTCAAACATTTTGTTACTTTTTTTTGGGTTTGGGAGTTTCCACAATATATTTCAACCTTTGAACTGATAAGATTGTGAGTTACAGTTCTCACTCTCTTACCCTCTAAACAGAGACGCAGCTCTGAACCCTAACAAACACGCAGGTTTGTTACACACATTTACACAATGATCACACACGATAAAGTTCACAATCCTACTCTAATTCTATTTATACTCTAAATTCTCCTCTTTAGTTCTTGTCACGTGCCTCTATTTCTCCCACATTGCTCTCTTATCATGAACAAATTGATTTTGGTGGTGTAACCTAAGTCGTGTTTTTTTTACAGTTGAAATTAGAAAAAGAGAGTTTCATGGCTCATGCTAATTGTCTAGTCTCTCTCTTTATCCACATAAAGTCGAGAAAAGAATCTTTGAGAATATGAGATCAGAGGAATTGAGACATATCCGAAGTAAAATAAATAAATAATCGTTGAGTATGTTTAAGAAGTTAGAACGACATACATAGCTTGTGTTTTTTTGGTCTAGGATGGTATTGATTCCATCATAAGTTTCAAGAGACAACAGATAGTGATTTTATGGGCTTAATGATTGATTTTTGGAACTTGTATTGTATCTTCTTCTCAAGACTAAAAATGATATTAGAAAAAAAACCTACACCTAAATATGGTCGATTACAATGTATACACATATGACATCCCAACTAAGAGAATACATACATATAGCTAAAAATCACCTCCATTAAATCAATCACTATGCACCAAAACATTGACTCAGATCCGATCAATCCAAATATTAATCCTAGATTTGTAGTCTAATGATTTCTGTAGATGACATTGTTGTGTAATCTTACTTGTCTTGTTTGCACATTAGGGCATGATTGTTATAGCTGCGTGGATAATAGGAATATGAATTGAAAAGATTCCATATTGATTTGGATTTAGCTAATCAATTAATCATTAATAAATTTTTTTTTGCAGCATCCATGGTCACTGTGCCATAATTATGTTTGATGTCACAGCAAAGATCACATACAAGAACGTTGGGACATGGTACAGTGATCTCTCTGCAGGTACAAGAATTTTATTTTATTTTTTTTCTTTCATTTTAATTAATTGCATATTTTCTTGTCATTAACAAGAAAAGCTCAAAATTGTAACGTGGGATTTGGATATTTATTAAACAGGATGTGTGAAAACATTCCGATTGTTCTGTGTGGGAACAAAGTTGATGTGAAGAATCGACAAGTGAAGGCGAAGCAAGTTACATTCCACATGAAGAAGAATTTGCAGTACTATGAATATGGTTCTCCATCCTCTCGGTTCTGTTGTGAGTGAAGAATCTTCACTGAAGATCTTAGTAACCTCTCCAACTTTACCCTTGTCACGTCCAGATATAACTTTGACCGTATCTCCACACTTGACATGCATTTTGTGTAGAATCGGAAGACTGTTTGCGTTGCATTCTTTTCGTTCCCAACGCTTGAGCTGTAAGGCAAAACCACACATAAATCATTGAACAACAACTAAACTTCCAATCTCATTGTTTCCAACAAAAATATATAAAGTGTTTTCCTTTTCGCTGTCACGGGTAGAAAACTTGAGATTCAAAGCCATTATTATCTTAACGAATAATGCAGAATGAGAAGTACGAAGTGTGATGTAACACGGATCTGTAGACTAACCTTTGCAAGAACAAGACATGGATCTTCGGCGGGCTTGACCTGCAATAAGTTAAGTTGAGCAGACGCAGCAACTTCATTCACTTCTTACAAATCAAATCTCCCATCTAAAATCTTGAATCCACTATCTCTTCCCATCCAATTTTTTCCTCTGCATTCCTGTTCATCAACAAACACAAGGTTTTGAAGTCTTTATGTATAAAGATGGGAGTATTTTAGATGGTTTTTAGTATTATGTAATATTACCAGCTCAACCAATTCCATTTTGAGGGTTTTTTCCAATAAGGTAACCTGAAAAAAAGTAGGAGAATATGGCGGGAACGGAATGGTCGGCGAGATGATCAACGGCCTAACACGACGGGGAATTAATCAAATGGATAGATAGACAGGTTCGTGATCAACTACTGGCCATCCAGCGCTTAGGGGATCGGCGGTTCGATGAGGGGCTTCAGGTGTGGTTTAAAACAAGAATATGACACTGCATTTCCCATTCTCTTTGTAATATTAACCTCTTTAAGAATTTTCTTTTCAAACCCATGACGCACGAGTTGAGTTGTAACAACGCTATTTTTATTTTGAATATAATTTAACATTAAATTAAAAAAAAAAAAAAGTAGGAGAACGAATGAGTTTTGCAAGTAACCAAAGCAGACAAATAAGAGATAAGGATTAATGTAAGACAAATAGATGACAACTTGTGGATTGAGCAATAGAGATTTCGGAAGTCATGTGCGCGTCTGCCTATGTCATATTTTACAAAGAGTCTCATACGGGTTAGTTTTATAATAGAGCCCATTTAGATGGGTTAGTTTTATAATAGAGCACATTTAGATGTTTTATATGTTCAGAAAATATCTTTATCTTCTGGAACATTGTCGACAAACGTCACTGAACATTTTGCTTAAAAATAGAAAGAAAAAAAAAATCTCGGAGAAGAGGAAGACTCACACGGAAGAGAAGAAGACTGTAAAGGAGGAGATTATGGCCAGATCTGGTAATTTAATTTCTTATTATGTTACAAATTCTTAGATCTGGTAATTTCTTATTATGCTACGGATTTATACTATTCTTAGATCTGGTATATTTTGTTTTGTGTCGTAATATTATTATGAAATGATGATTTAGTATTTGATTTCGATCATGTACTATTATGATGATGATGATGATGATTTAATATTTGATTTCAATCATGTATTAGTGTTGATGATTTAATATTTTACTTAAGTGTGGTATTTTGAGAAATTACTCTTCTCAATATTTCATTTTTGAAAATCAATTATATATCTCTCTTACTTTTTAATATTTTATTGATTTATTTATATGAGAACTTCTTTGAAAATCTTGCACTGCACTTGCTCTTAGATTTTATTTTGATCTTTTTTTTTTTGCTAAAAACCTAAATAAGAGCCTAAAAACAAATTGATTAGTTTTAAATGCCGATTTCATTTTATTTAGATTAGACCTTTATCACCTAGGAAACCAAATTATTTAAATTTAATTTATATGCTCACAGGTTATTTATATATATATATATATATATATATATATATATATATATATGTAAATGATGTAGTTAATGACATGTTTAATGATCTTATACATGCAGTTTTACAAAAAAAAAATTATTGATTTTCAAAAGAGCAGAAGAATATGGGGGCATTTGCTTGGCAATGCAAATTAATTCATGCATATTTCAGAAAGTTAAAACAAAAGAAAAGTAAATATATAAAAATGATGGTCAGTTACCTTGATTGGCAAACTACTTGTATCTCTCTATATATAACACCTTTCTTATTAGGGCTATACTAATCTATATACCTGGTTGACCAAACAATTAAATTTATACGGCTAGTTAAAGAGTTAGTTTTATCTTCTTATAATAAAGCCCATTTATATGTTCAGAAATATCTTCTCGAACATTCTCGACAAAACAAAGCATTTTGCTTTGCTTGAGAATAGAAAGAAAAAAAAATCTCAGGAGAACGACGAAGACTGACACGACGGAGGAGATAAAGATGAAGGCCGAAAACGAGCAGATAGAGGAGGTTGGTAATTTCTTTCAAAAATTTCTGATGATGATAGATTTATACTATGGATTCTACAATATTTTATCTCAAAGTTAATTATGTTCTATTAAGAGTTACAGTAAAACCTCTATAAATTAATACTCTATAAATTAATAAACACTATAAATTAATAAATTTTGCTAGTTCCAATTTGGGCTAGTGTAAAAATAACAAAATTCGATAAGATAATAAGATAATAATTTTTTTTAAATCTTCATGTAAAATATGGTCCCATTAATATTATAAATTAATAATCATGTAAATTTACATACATATATATATATATATATATGCTACTCCTAAACCTCATATCTATAAAATAATTGTTATGTTGTATCTTCAAACTATAATAATATAAATTATTCTATAAAATTTCATAAAAATAGCTAAAACTTTTTAAAGTTTTCAATTTCTTAATAGACATCATTTACATTTTGATAATTTGATAGACTATTAAAATACGATAATTGATATTCTTACTCATAAATTAGAATTTATGTACGTCATGTGTATAAGTGAATTTATCTATAGTATTTATAATTTATTGTCAATAATGGTTTCTAAGTATTTCAAATTCAATTCTAATACCATAAAATTTACAACATCCGAAATTTTAATCTTATTTTACTAAAATTATCTCAATTCAAAATTTTTTTAAAAAATTAAAAATATATCTATAAATTAATAATTGTTAATTTACACTATAAAATAAAAATTATTAATTTATCACTATAAATTAATAAAATGTCTAATTTATAGAGGTTTTACTGTATATATAATATTCAAAGGTACGTTCTTGGTGGTGACTTATGTTTTTGTTTTCATTGATTATGTCAATTTACCAGCTGTAAATTTATTTATTACTTTAAGATCGTTTTTTCTTTCTAAACTTGATTACAAACAAAAAATGTAAAGAACTTTTTATTTTTATTATGTTTAAAACATCCTAAGATTATATAGTTCATGAATCAATGGGGCTAATAATATTCTGTAAGAAAAATAAGAGTAATAAAGCTATATATACATCCTAAAAAGATATGTCAATTTCCCTTTTTTTCTATTCTATACAATTTTTGAGAGTTATTTTTTGTGTGCTCTTCTTGTCATACTTGTTGTCACGTCCGCACACAAAATCAAAACATATGAAAAGGAGACCAAACCCTAATTAATAAAAGAAATAATCTGTTGCATCGTTTGCGAAACCCTTACACTTGGGAGAATGACGAGGATTTGCGATCTTCCACCAGAACTAGTAGGGTTGATATTCACCAAGATTCCCATAACATCTATATGAACCGGGCGATCCACTTGCACGTTGTGGAAAGCTTTAACCAAAGATTGGGTTTTGGGTATAGGAGCGGCTAGGGAGCAGTTTTTGAGGCTCGTGGCGATGGATTCGAAGGTTTGTTCACTGAGATTCCATCTCCGCCGCAAAAACAACAGCATGGAAGACGAAGACTTTCTTGATCTATCTATAAAGCAGGTAGACTTACTTAAAGGAGTCGACATAGCTAAAATACTTTACTGCGATGGCTTATCTTTATGCGTAGCCAAAGACAACTCAAGGCTCATGGTGTGGAACCCCTATTTGGGTCAAACAAGGTGGATCGAACCTAGAACAAAATTCCACACACTGGACACGTATGCTCTAGGATACGATATCAACCGTAACCACAAAATCTTGAAGTTCATGGATAGTCGCCCTTTTGAAGACAAGGACAATTTCGGGTACGAACTTTACGACTTCAACTCTCATTCATGGAGGGTTCTCGACGTCACTTCTAACTGGCATATACAAGATTACCAACGCGGCGTGTCTTTGAAGGGAAATTCTTACTTTTACGCTCAAGAGAAATTAGGACATTACGTTGCGCCTCCCCGTGGATATAAAATAGCACCTAACTTGTCTAGCAAAATAAGAAGATTGCCTAGTGGAAATATGGAGATATTGTGTTATGAAGATTTCTTACTTTGTTTTGATTTTACAAGAGAGAGATTCGGACCGCATCTGCCTCTTCCATTTCGCTCTAAGATCAGTGAGATTGTGGTCCTCTCATCTTTTAAAGAAGAGCAGCTCGCGGTGCTATATCAAGAACGAAAAGAGAAGAATTCTCGCATATTACATATTTGGGTTAATTACGACGAGCATTGAGCCCAACACTCTTTCTTGGAGCAAGTTTTTGACGGTGGAAACTAGACCATTTGAACTCAGCCCTTTTAGTTTTTATGTTAGTCAAGCTGGGAGTTTCTTCCTTGACGAGGAAGAGAAATTCGTTGTGATTTTCGACGGTGGCTTATATCAAACAACCAAGACCGTTCGGTACCACACATATTCTGTTATCATTGGAGAAGGTGGATACTTTAAATTTGTGAGTCTCGGAGAAGTTCCCTATATGCGGGATAATACTTCACAAATTTATTCTCCTCCACTTGTGTGCTCTTCTTCTTATTTTCCGAGTTTAGTGCAACTCAACCAATCTCGCAAAAGGAAAGAAAGAGATACTTAGTTTTGTTTTTTTTTGCATTTGTCTGCAACAAACCTCCTCCAATATATTTCTATAGAATATTTCTGTTTTTGATTTTTATTTTTATTTTTTATCCCATGTTCTTAATTCTACTCTTTTTAACTGCTCTCTCTCTTTACAAATTGCGAAATAAACACTTGCACGTAAATGAATGTCTTTCTCATGTTTTCTTCCCTTCTTCCGTGAGATGACTACGTTTAAAATATTAATAACTTCAGAGACAAACTAAAGTAACAAACATCATAAAAGGATTTTATTAAAAACAACAATTAACTAAAAGTAAAAATCACATATGTAAGATATATGAAAAAAGAAGAAAAAGAGGGCAACACAATGTATTTAGTTCTCCACGTGCGGTTATAGTTTAACCATGGTTAACATTTTCATCATTAGAGTTAACAGTCGTTATGTCGTAAATATGGATCTACCGTTATTAATAAAATGAAGGTTTTTAAAGACAACGGAAGTTAAACCAAGTATTTTTTGAGAAATTTAATAACTAGAGGAGTTAAAAGCAAAAAAAAAAATGGACGGCGTATTTTTTTGGGAAAATTTTGGGTTTTTTTCCCAAAAAAAAAAGTAAAGAACTTGTTTATTTTTTATTACGTTTAACATCCTAAGATCAATGGGGCTAATAATATTCTGTAAGAGAAAAAAAAAAGAGTAATAAAGCTATTTACATCCTAAAAAGATATGTCAATTTCCCTTTTTCTTTTCTATACAATTTTCCAGAGTTATTTTTGTGTGTGTTCTTCTTCTGTTCTGTAGTCGTAGCCTGAGTTTGTGTGGAAAAAAAAATGAACCAAGAGCAACATCACCTTCTTCTACTAATCCATTTCCTCTTCTTCGCTATGTACAGCCCCGAGATCAGTCTCTGTTCCATGACCCTCCAGAGGAGTCACTTTGTCACCTTCTGTAGTGTTCCTTTGACTCTGCATTGATCTGTTTATCATAATATCAGTGCCAAGAAAGTGAGACAGAGACAAAGACAACAACTTTTAAATAAAGTGTTGAGCATAATCAGATTCAGAAAACTTACTCGTTTACCACTTGTTCGGATCTTGGAGATTGGAGATATCCCCAGACTGGAACCAAATCTCTTGTTCTTGCTTCAATTGTTCGAGTTTGGATGCCTTCAATCTCCATCTCCCCTCCTCCTTCACCACTACTAATCTCTCCACCCCGATTCAATACCAGTTCTTGAAACCTAAACTGTTTTGTGCAAAATACAAAAGTATAAGAGGTCATCCAAACAACACATTATTAGCAATAGGATAAGAAGGAAACATATACTTTTCGCCTTGCCCATAACGGTAGCTGAGTCTGCAGATGCATTTGCAACTCTGCTTCAAATATGAACAAATGGCGCTGATCCTCCACACGGGTTGTTCCTTTCTTAGTTACTTTCCAAGATTCCTCAACGCTCTGTTTTCTAACAACCTCCGGAAACACTTTACTTTTAGAGTCCACTGATGTTCCACCTCCATATATGTCACTGTGGTGATCTTGCGTCTCCCTCCTAGATTGGTTTTGGATCATGGACCACCTTCTTATTGGATCTACCGCTAGTTTTCCTTCAGTCTCTAAACCAGACTCAAAATCAAACCCTGTCATCGCCATATTCTCATGACCAACACCAACCGAATGCTCACGTAACGCATACTGTGTCAGACATCCAGAAGGAGCAAAAACCAGAAGATTCGTCTTGGAGCAAAAATCAACAGGAGAACCATAGTAGTTATTGTTACTCTTTTCATCGGAATAACAGAAAGAGGATGTGATTGCACCCGGAACAGAGCCTCCAACCATTCCAGCTGCTGCAGATGCTGCATCACTCATTGTTCCAATCCATCCGCTGCTGTTTTTGCTTCTTATCCTATTGATTGCAGATAAAGGAACCGGAGACTCTCCCTCTGTCTCAGAATTAATCTCAAACAGATGACTTGTCCCTCTTGAAGAGCTAACCACTATCAAATTGCTATCATTGCTGAAACAGATGTCTTGTATCACCTAAAAAAAAATCGCAGTTAAGGTTAAACAAAAGCACCAAAAGTTTCCACATGTGTAGGTGAAGAAGGGCTCTGCTTACCGCATTAGTAAAACCGCGTTGAAGCCTGAACAGATGGGCAAAAGTCTTTGTGTTCCCATCCCTGCTAGTAGAGACTGTTGGCAATATTCTAAAGACGTTAATATTGTGCCCCTGAATCGAAGCAGACACCAAAAGCATGCCGCTTGGATCAAAGCACAAAGCTGATATTGGACTTTTGTGTGCCTTAAACTGTGTTATGACGCTTTTGTTTGTGATATTTTTGACAATAACCTGCACACATACCAAGAAAATCAACATGAGAGCATACACCAATTGAAAATCAACTTGAGAGCAAAACAACTTGAGGAAGATTTTGAGTATTACCATTCCTATGCTATCTGCATCTGGCACATTTTCATTAACAACTCCAATGCTTTTCAAACCAGGAATATATGGATTAGGCAGAACCTCTGAACAGTATCGAGACAATGACTTGTACCCTTTGTCTCCAAGATTTACTATCCCAGAGGCGAGCTGCTTACTCGATTCTCTGGCAAATTGTGCAACACTGGGTGATGAGGACAGTGAGAGAAGTTCTGAAGTGAAAATTGCAGAACTTGAGTCAGCAATACGACTTCCGCTATACGCAATCCATCGTGGACCAACAGCAAGAGGGCCATATCCAACACCCAAGGAGCCACACACAATGGAGTTAGTGACAATCGTGTAGTCCATTTCCAATGTTGAAGCATCAAAGCAATGTATCTGCAAATACATATGTTCACATTGTTAGTTTCAGAACAGACAAAATCACAAAGAGCAAAAGTGACAACAATATGACATTCGAACCTGAGCTACTTGTAGAACAGCTACAATCCGAGAACTGCATCTAACCGAGTAGACGGTAGACCGGAATTTCAAAGTTTGCACATAAGACTGAGACTTTAACGAGTAGACATAGACATTAGTAGGAATAACAACGGTTTCACTTCCGGGATCCTCAGAACTGATCTGTTTACTTGACTTATCCTCCCAAGAACTGTCACCACACACAGCCAAAAGCGGACGGCTCTCATAGAACCTGTCATCTAACACTCCAGAGTTTAATGGATTGGGTAGCATTTGCATAAAAGATGCTTGACCATCATGTGCAGAAACAATAACGTGAACATTCTCAGTATCTTCAACATCCCAAACTTGAAACCCAGACTGAAATGCTAGTAGAAGAACTCTTCGAGCATCACCATCCTCTTTCTCTAGCTTATCAAACCCCGCCCATAGTACCTATTTCCAATCAAAAAAAAAAAGATTCAAAATTCGCCAACCAAGACCGATCAAACACTTACAACAAACCTAAAGATGGCTCTTTTAAGGTAAAGAAAGATTCCAAATTGAAACAGTACCTGATCGTGATGAGAATCAACGTCCCTGACGGCGGAAGAAGCAGCAGAAACAGCGGAACGAGCAACCGTAGAAGCACCAGATGAAATCACCCGAAGGCAATTAGACAAAGCACGAAAAGAGCTACGAGCTGATCGTGACACAACTCCCCCGTCCGGAGACTTGGGAGAAGAACCGTCGCCGTTCTTCCTCATAATGTTGGAGAAACTCTTTTTAGTATCAAAAAGCTTTGATCTTTTTAAAAGCCCTCTCCGAATCAAAAACTAAAGTTTCGATTTTTTCTATATCTACGCCTGAGATTTTTCCCAAGAAAACAAAAATGAATCTCCGAGAAAAACGGGGGAGAAGATAAAAATTGCAACTTTTTTCAAAAAAAAAAATCTCCCAAGAAAAAGTAGCTAAATTTAACAAAATTTTGATTAGAATCTTGAAAAAAAGAGACACGCAAACTCGAATTTTTTGCTTCTTCTTCAAGTTGTCACGAAGCCAGAAACACACAATCGAAGAAACAAACAAACAAAAAAGATCGAATTTTTACAAAAACCCAGACGAAAGAATCAAAATCAACGATTGAAAAAATCGAAGAAACGAAAGCAACAGTAAAATTGTAAAAGAATTAAAAGAGATTAAAAAAAAAAAAAAAGAATGAGAAGCGTCGTATCGAAGGAGTAATCTTTGATTAAGACTTTGGAAACGCTTAAGAACAAGAAAAGGGAGAAAATATTTTGAGGATAAGAGCGACAGACAGAGAGAGAGAGAGAGACCTTCTTTACTTAAGAGACGAAAGCTGCTGTTTCAAACCTTCATTTACGATTTTTTTCGATTCATTATTTATATATATATTTTTAATTTGGGGCAAAAAAAAATTGGATTAAGTTGTTTCTTTTACGTATCGTCTTTGTAATTTAACTACAGAGAATGAAGAAAGAGACTCTCACCTTCCACGTCTCTTTCTCTTAATTTTAATTAATTAATTTGGGAATGTCTGGTTGTTTTGTTGGTTATATACTTTGATACTACTTATATTATACTAAGTAAACCAAACAAATCTAAATATTTAGTTGAAGTTTTAATTGATTTTAATATATAGTTAATTATCGGTTAGCAAAGAAAATATGAAAGTTTATTATCGTTTATAACGAACCGTGTTTAACTAATGTTCACATTTATAAACTCTAAACCAATTAAATTCACCGTAATTACGACGACGTGCGTTAGTCTTTTTTATTTTTATTTTCCTTGTGACGTGCGCTGGTCTTAGATGAGGAATGATGAACGTTATTTTATAGTATTTTTTTAAATGTTTTTTTTCTTCTATAATACTAATAGTTCATTGGTTTTATATAAACAAATTTGGTTTAACTCGGTTGAGTTATATATGTTTGGTTTAATTAGACCGGTCACTAACTCATAAACTGATCCGAATACATTGCGTTTTGAGATTGGAGTTAGGCCCACAAATGGAGGTTTTGACCGTAATTAAACTGAGATCTAATTATTAAGATTGCGTCTGACCATAACTAAAATGAAAACTTGGCTACCAAGTAACTTCCTGTGTTTTAATGTACGGTTTTGGGTGGGGAAGATGTAAAACATCACCATTTCTTGCTTTTCCCTTAAGATCTTTTAATTCATGTATCATGTCTCTGCTTCACGTTCGTTGTGGTTCGAGTTCCACAACTTGAAGGCATTTACCCATCAAGTTGTGTTTACCTCAAAGATATCAGTGAAATGATTCCCAAGGTTAGATTCAGATTCTTGTGTGTCATTGAGGTGGTGCAGTACCTATTTGACCGCTCCTTTGCTCATTTGCATGCAATATTGATTATGTGTACGTCTATTAGATTATATAATATTATGGAGTATATATCCAAATATACATGTTCACAGCCAACACAAAATTTATATTGTAGTAAATATGTACACAATACATATGTTTTAGTTTTACAAAGGTTGTATACGATAACACGAGAATAAAATACATAAAGTATAAAATAAGGGATAACTTAATTAATTTTCTAGTTCGTTTATAAAAAAATATTAAAATAAAATAGTTACTATTTGTAACTTTGAAATGAGAGAGAACGTGATGTTGAGTCCCTCACGTAAACAATCACTCGTGTATGTATCCTAATTTCTCATTGTTGCACTTACTGTATATGTATATATGACAATACTATTATGGTATACATATAATAATAGTAATTGGTTGGTTATTTGTAATATATTTTTTTTTGTTTTGTTTTTAAACTCCCAACTTCTTTAGCTCTGTTTTTAAACTCATTCTAAACTCTAAAACTCCACGCAAAGCACCTAAAATGACAAGTGAAATACAAATATGATTAGACATGCTTATTAAATAACAAATGAAGAGAAAAAAGCTTTAAACCTCACAAAAGTACATGATATCATATACAAGTTTGACAAATGCTGGAAATTAAACCCTAAATTGTATACGTACACAATCATATTGATTTCAATGTACAAAATCCCTAAAACTTAAACCATAAATCATTTACATACATGATATTGGCTTAAATATACACACCCCCTAAACGAAACCTAAAAATTACTTTAAGCCATGTACGTACATAGTCATATTGACTTAAACTTACATACTCTCTAAACAACCCGTATATGTAAAAGATCATCTTAACTTAAACGTACATAGTCCCTACACAACCCCTAACAATTAAACCCTAAAAAACCATATAGGTACATATTAACTTAAGCGTATATAACCCCTTCAAACATACAATGTCTTTCATGTCATACTAATTTTACTTCCGTCTCATGTACAAGATCTCAATATACATTGAACATGTGTACGTACACAATCTCAATATACATTAAACTCGTGTACGTACACAATCTCAATATACATTGAACTCATGTACGTTCACTTTTTTTTTTCTTAAAATTTCTCGTATTATATATAGCATTGTTTCCGATTACATAGATTATAAATAACTCAATATCCGATGTATATATTAACTCAACATTTGATGTATACAAAGATCGTTCATACATGATTTGAATGTTTACCATGTAAATTTTAATATATATACGTACACAAAAGTATATAATTTATTACCATGTACGTACACATATGTACATATCAGTGTTAATCTCTAATTATCTTTAACGACACGATTTAAATTAAAAAAAATATATATGAAAATGAGTGTTAAAAGATAGAGAAAAATGAATTATAATTAATAGTACGAAAATAAAAAATAGTTATAACAAAGACCAGCTACTAAGTTCATGATTTTGCATTTCTATGATTAAAAGAATTGTTTTAGTCGTCTTTCCGTTGAGGATGAATATATATAAATTAACAAAATTGTTTTGCGGACTATAACAGTTTCTTGGATCAAATACTACAATCAACACTCTAGAAATAAGGGATCCCAATCTTTGTTGCACAACATTTAAAAGGTTCCAGTAGCTATATTTCCCAAATTAAATCAATCGAATAACGTGTGTTGTTATTACATTTGCTTCTTCTTTGTCCTACCATGCAAAGGTTTGTTTTCATATCATGCATATATTTGAAAGTTGAAACTCAAATTAATTAAGCTAGGCAAAGCTTTCATGGCCAAAGAAATAGGACACAGTAAAACTCCCTAATTATGTGATTCTCTCTCTCTCCGTAATTTGTGATTTTGCAGGTGGAAACTGAAGAAGCAAAAACAAAGACTCAAAGAGCAACGGCTCAAGTACAAGCACTTTCAAACAGAATCAGCCTTTGGATGACACATTGACACCAACAAGTCCATGAGTACAAGCGAATGAGTTTCTGTTCTTTTTGTATTCTTGTATGTGCAACCTTTGAAGATAGCATCTCCTTTTGTTTCTTTTTGTATATTTGTATTTATTCTTAAAAACCCCAAGTAGGTTTCTACCATTGAGGAGGAAATTTTTTCCAAAATTTATGTTTAACATAATGGTAATAACCCATGAGGGGTTTTTACCATTGAAGGTGGTCTTTACATGAGCTTTTGGACTTATTTAGAAGACAATACTTTGGGCTTTATATGGATTCTCTAATAGGACACAGATAACACCCAAGAAAAGTATTTGAGTAAAGGGTTCTAGGACATGCTCGATGGTATTCTATGACGTTTCAAGATCAACAAATTTTCTTCGCGTGCAGATTTATTGCGCAAGATTATAACCTTTCCCTTTTCTAAGTCCAACCTCAGAACTTCGGTGCGACATTTTTCGATGCGTCTACGTAGGTGATCCAGATTCAACACTTCCTCTCCGTTCACCTTCTTCACCTGTTTACACCATAAATAGTAGTAATTATCAAAACTAATCGGATAAGAATTATCAAAACTTCTATACCTCTGAATCTCAAAGACACGCATGACGATCAATGTCTTTGGGACAACATTTTATTTGAAAATAAGCAATAAATGACTCACCTGCAATTTTTTGAAACTATAGTATCCGACGTTGATGGCATCCTTTAACACCTACACCAAAAATAAGAGAAAAAAAAAAACTTGATGCAAGATTAACTACAGATAATTAATTTTTGTTTTCATGCATATAATTTGAAAGTGGAAAATCAAACTATAATTAATCTAGGTTAAGGCTTTCATGGCCAAAGAAATAGGACACAAGAGAAGGACAATGATAGTTCAAGTTATATATATCCCCTCATCTCCTAAGATATTTTAGATTTTTTAAATTAGATTGGGTAAAAAAAAAAGAAGCAAACCTGTGAAATGATGATAATCTCTTCAGCAGCTTTTACGGGCCTCCGTTTCAAAGCACAATCACATATGGCGTCAGAAGAATCATCAATCTTTGGCTTAGAAAGAGACGCAAAGATAAACCCCGCAAATATGTAACACCTTGGATCAAATGGATCATATTGGCGCACCGGAACCAGCCGTGGTTGCACCTGCATGCATGCGTATTGTTTCTGATAATTATATCCTCCATTTAAGTCCAATGTGAAAGCAACAAATTAAACAAGAAATAGGGGACAATAATAAGTTTCACTATCTAAGGCCATATTTATCGGGGCATCACATGATGGGGTGATCTTAGGGCTTTTAAAATTAAAATTAATTGAACAGTACCCATAAGATCGCCCCAATTGATCTTGAATAAGATCAGTTCTTCTGTTGATCTTAAGTGTGACGTGTCACGCTCTGAAAGAAAGATTGGTTTCATTTTATTCATAATCTTTTCTTTTTCTCTCGCAAACGACGACAATGCGAAACGGCGAGAGATTTGTGTTCCCATCACCGTCGTCTCCTCTGTCCGGCCATTGAAACACGAAGGCGACCGATCTCCTCGTCTCCTCGTCTCCTCGTCTCCTCGTTTCCTCGTGTCCACCGGAACTTCGCGCCGACTAACTGATCAAATCAACCTGAGAAAGCAAAAAAGCGATAGATCTATCTTTTAGCTCCTTCACAGTTGCTTTCAGGTCTGCGTTTATGTTTCCTTCTTACTAATTGCTGATTGATCTTTCTTGTTACAATTTCTTTCTGTGTTTCCTTTTTTGTTTATCTTCGATTTTGTCCGGTTCAAATAATGGAGTTTTCTCGCGATTTCTTGTCGAATAATTGCGTTTCCCATGGCCGGAATCTGGATTATGTGCGTATGTTTAGTCAGGGATGAAATCGGAAAACCCTAAATTAGTAATGTAGTATATTCTCTGGTTTGCTTAGCGAACTCTGTGAAGTTGTTATGATTTCGATCAATAGATAGAAAGAAAATATATAAATTCATGGTTGAGTTACATTGGGGCAAACGTTTGATGGTTTTGGACTTGTTAAGGGACTTTGTAGTTTACTAACGGTAAGCTCTTTGTGTTGGTTTTGTTTAAATTGCCAGAGATGTATAATAACATGGGACCTCAGCCTGGGATGCCAATGCATCAGGGAATTCCTCAGCCTGGGATGCCAATGCATCCGGCTATTCCTCAGCCTAGCCCCTCTGAGTATGTGCAGAGCAACGTAAGTAACTCCTCTTCTCTCTCTTTGATTTTCTCCTATACAGGGTGTTTCGTTTGTTTTAACCGGTTGATATATAAACAGATAAGTCGTTACTTCTCCGATCCCCAATACTATTTTCAAGTGAATGACCAATATGTGAGGAACAAATTGAAGATTGTTCTATTTCCATTCCTTCACAGGGTAAGACTCAACCTTTTTATATTATGGTTTTTTTTTTTTTGCTTTGTATTTGGGATTATTCTCATATATGAGTTTTGCTGCAACCGCAGGGACACTGGACTAGAATTTCAGAACCAGTTGGGGGAAGACTTTCATACAAGCCTCCGATATACGATATAAATGCACCAGACTTATACATTCCGCTTATGGCATTTGGAACCTACGTTGTTCTTGCTGGTTTGTCACTAGGACTCTATGGGAAGTAAGTTCTTTATTTATTTTGTATCTATTCCTGTTTATGTCTTTTAGATTGCATTTGTTCAACCTTTTGATCCTTGTGGTGAATCTTAATTTTGGTAGGTTTTCTCCAGAAGCTCTGAATTGGCTTTTTGTGAAAGGAATGGTTGGCTGGTTTTTGCAAGTCATGCTGCTGAAGATATCATTGCTTTCACTGGGTAGCGGAGAAGCACCCCTCTTGGATATTGTGGCATATGCAGGCTATACTTTCACGGGCCTTTGTCTAGCTGTTCTTGGCAAGATAATCTGGGGATATTCTTACTATGTTTTGATTCCATGGACCTGCTTATGCACCGGGGTGTTCTTAGTGAAGACAATGAAGCGAGTTCTCTTTGCGGAAGCTAGGAGTTATGACTCAAGCAGGCATCACTACCTCTTGATCTTTGTAGCTTTAGCCCAGTTTCCTCTTCTGATCTGGCTTGGTAACATTAGTGTGAATTGGCTCTTTTGAAATGCATTACGTTTACGTGGTTGGGAAAAACACCTCGGAGGTTATGTAGCAGGATTTGGAATGTCCTCCTGATGGAGATATGGTAGTTGAGGTTTTTTTTGGTGTAGACTTCTCTGTATGTCAAACATCAATATGGTGAAAGAAAAAGTTTTATCTCAAATACATATCTCTCTTTTTTATCTTCTTTTTTGAATGTCATTTTTCATATACTACATTTCTACCATGATGAGAACCGAACAAGTACATGAAGTTTAAAAATATTAATAAATATTATATTATTAAATAGTATTAAACATTCTTAAATTTTTTATTAAACATTAATCTATGTATTTATTAAACATTCTTAAATTTCTATAAGAATATTATATTATTAAATATTAAGATCTTAAACATGTTCTTCCAATAACTAACTTTTTAACAAAAGTTCTTAACTACTGATCTTACATTATTTTCACAATATTTATACTCTAAGAACACCCTAAACTGATCTCCCTATAAACATGCTCTAAAGCAAATATGTCACTAGGATAGTAGATGACTTACGGAGTTTAAACTGATTTTGAACTCATGCTCTCTTCCATCTCTTAAGACACAAAATGTATTTCAAAAATGTTAACATACATGAGCAACACACGGTATTGTAATTTTTTCGACCGAATAGAGTTGAAAAAGTAAAAAAAAAAAAAAAACAATTGCAATAAGTTAAAAAAATTACACATAAGAAGTCAGAGTGCTGTTGACCAAAAAAAAAATAGTCAGACTGTCAGAGTGCTCAATAAGTTAAAATTACAATATAATATAGACATATAGTTAAACAACCAAAGCCTTCTTGTTCTTTTTACTATAGTGTGAAAAGTCCAATGGGTTTCGGCCCATATATTTATACACAATGGAAAACAATTTTTTTGCGATCGAGCAAATACTCTCTCTCTCTCTCTGGCCTCTGCCATCGCCAAAAACTTCTCTTTAGCTTTTTTTTTTTTTTTTTTTTTTTTTTNGTTTTTTTTTTTTTTTTTTTTTTTTTTTTTGCTTTACTTAGGGATCATCATCAGTGGGTAAGATTGGATTTTTCTCTCATCCCATTTTTAATTTGATGCTTCTTAGATCGTTAATTGATCTGCATCCCGCGGCGACCATTCTTTAATTTACGAATTTGTTTTATTTATCTTTTCTTTGTGATTGATAATTTTGTTGGGGGTTGGTTGTTTCAATCGAAACAAAAGGGTCAAGTGCAACTCCATTTATNTATAAGCCAGCCACTCTCTTCTGTTAGTAGATCTACCTGATATTAACCTTGTTGGTCTTATTCAATCCCATTTTGGTTCTTAAGTTTAATCCTAAAGAGTGAATGTTTTTGGCTTCTTTTGTTTCTACAGCTTATCTCTGATCTGATCAAGTTGAATCCTTGTACTGTTCTGATGAAGTTTACTTTTCTATATGGATCTAATGTAGAAAAAATAGTCAGCCATTTCGAGAAATTGGGAGATGGCTCCGGTTGGTCCTCGATCCGGTGATGCGATCTTCTCTAGCATTGATCGTGTGGTAAGTTTAGATTTCAAAGTTTTCTCCTTTTCTTTTTTGTTTTCTCTCTGTTTCTTTTGATTTTATCTTTGCCTCTGATTCATAGAATTTGGAATTTGGTATATGCTTCATTTCATAGGATAATCCTTTTTCTTTGTTGTTGTAAGTTGTGTAAGGGTTTGAGAAGTAAACCTTGAAGCCAATTCCGAATCTTTTGTTATGGAGATAGTGTTTGATCTCTTTTTTGGAATCTGATGTATTTGTAGAATGCTGAGTTGTTCACGTTGACCTATGGTGCAATTGTGCGTCAGTTGCTTACTGACCTGGAAGAAGTCGAGGAAGTTAACAAACAGCTTGATCAAATGTAATTCTTCTTCTACGCTTTCTGCAGACTGGCCCTTGAAAGTTTGTATTTTTCATTCTTGTGTTTGATGTTTGCTGCATTTATGACTTTAGTTCTTTTGTTCATATATAATTCTAATTATGTGCCATGGCTGAGACGAATAAAGCTTTCGACTTTCTTGTTCATACTGTTGAGTGTTCGATTATTTACAACTTTATCAATAGCTTTCTGTTTATTCTGCAGGGGCTACAACATTGGAATCCGACTTATTGATGAGTTTCTAGCCAAATCTGGTGTTTCCAGATGCGTTGACTTTAAGGAAACTGCTGAAATGATTGCCAAGGTATGCCATTTCCACTGACTTACGTGTTTAGTATCATGATTTTACTGTTTTGAAGTGTCTCCCTGGGCGTCAAACAGCGTGAAATTACACTATAGATAAACCTTATATATCAAACTAGAGCATAAGTATAATCTCCTTTGGTATTATGATATTGAGAAGCAGTAACAGGCTTTACCTTATTAATTACACAGGTGGGTTTCAAGATGTTCTTAGGGGTGACTGCATCAGTGTCAAGCTGGGACGCGGATGGGACTTGCTGCAG
>NC_025702.1:13757727-13762496 GCF_000633955.1 Camelina sativa
GGCTTTACCTTATTAATTACACAGGTGGGTTTCAAGATGTTCTTAGGGGTGACTGCATCAGTGTCAAGCTGGGACGCGGATGGGACTTGCTGCAGTATAATCTTGGAGGACAACCCGCTCGTTGATTTCGTGGAGCTTCCCGATACTTGCCAAGGTCTTTACTACTGCAATGTCTTAAGTGGAGTCATTAGAGGAGCTTTGGAAATGGTCAGTCTCCTCCCTTTTTTATCTACACTTCTTTGTTTTACATAACTTGCGTTTTCAAGCTTCTCATACAAATGTTTGTGCTGAGTGTTTATATGTTCATTTTTGTTGTCTGCCCAAAATGATCAGGTCTCCATGAAGACAGAAGTGACATGGACTCGTGATGTTCTTCGAGGAGATGATGCTTATGAGTTGCAGGTGAAACTACTGAAACAAGTCGCAGAGGAGTACCCTTACAAGGATGATGAATAAACAAAACTAATCTCTTATCTCCCCTCTGCAACAAAGAGACATTTTAATTACTGTTGTTTGTAGTATCTTTCTCTTTCTCTGCATTCTTAGCTTTTTAAGCAAACTATATAAGCTACGAAACTCAATACCGTGTGATGATGTTTTGGTACAAACAAACCACTTAAATCCTACATTTCTTAGTTTTCTTATGTGACAAGAGTTAAACGTAACAAAAATCAATTCTGTATTCAGTAAGATCAGAGAGCTTTGTCCTTGCAATTTCTCATTTTCTCTATTACAAAAAAAAAAACGAAATTAAATGAAAATAATAGCAGTGAGATGTCATCGTATGATTGGTAGAAGTAAATCCGACGTGGACATCATCGGTTATTAAATATAATATCTCTTGTCTTTTTAGCACCGTCGAGGCGTAAACACAAGTTGCAGACTTTATCCAAATTTAGGGTTTTCTTTTTTTTTCTTCTTCTTCCTCTTCTTCAAAACTCAGATCATCATCATCAGATCTTCGAAACCCCAATTTCACAAATCAGGTAAAGTTTCCCCTTTTTTTTTTGTCTCTTCCTTGTTCATCTTCAATCCTCTCGTAGATTTACCGATTCAACCTTGCTTCGTTTTCTTTTTTCTTTTTGCCGATCTGCGATTGAATTTGAGTTCGTCTTCAATTTTTTGGGTACATCGTTGTTTGGGTTTCGATTGTGAATTTTGTTCTAGATCCTTTTGTGTTTGTTATTGATATGTAATAAGATTTGATCTTGCTTAACAATTCAACACCGATGATTGTATTTGGTCGTTCAATTGATAATATCTCGGTGTACTGTTATTAACCAATTTAGATTGTAATTGGAACTAGATCAGGCTTTATTGAGATCTCGATTACACATATAAACATTTAACTTTGATTGAGTCATAGTTTTGTTCAGTGATTCTACTTTTGAGGATGATCATTTGAATTTTTTGTGGCCTCTTTTTTAGGTTTATTAAATCTGAAGAAATGGGTTTGTTTGTAGTTTTTGCTTGTGTAGTACATGTTTGGTTATTGTTCTTTTGTGATCCAATTCAGTTTCTTAACTCTATGTAAACATTTCTTTTTAACTATCTTAATGTCTGAAATGATTGTGATTGGATGTTTTCATGTTGTATCATATGTTTTTCATCTTCTTGTACAGATCTCAGCTTCCAGGTTAATTTCACCCTCAAATCAACTAAGTTTCATGTCTGAACTTGACTCCCAGGTTCCTACTGCCTTTGGTAAGTTTCATCTACTGTACCAAAACTTGAGATTGTTAGTCATTGATCTTCTTCATCTTGTTTTATATATGTTCATACAAAATTATTGTCAGATTTTGATTACAGTAATTGTATCTAGCACGCCCATTTTCTGTATAAAAGTTTTTGCCTGAAAGATTTGTTTATATTTTTTAACTTGTTATTCAGAGAATCATTTTTAGTTTGAAGATTCTAATGGTGTTCTTTCTCCATTTGCTCTTGTTTTGGTTCAGATCCGTTTGCTGATGCGAATGCTGAGGACTCAGGTGCCGGAACAAAAGAGTACGTTCACATCCGTGTCCAGCAGCGAAATGGTAGGAAAAGCTTGACAACCGTCCAGGGCCTGAAGAAAGAGTACAGCTATACCAAGATTCTTAAGGACCTCAAGAAAGAGTTTTGCTGCAACGGCACTGTGGTTCAGGATTCCGAACTTGGACAGGTTTGGTTATACAATAATTCTTCATTGACCCATGTGGTGAAAAGTGGAATGATATAATATCTATGTCGTTAATATAGTTGAAAGCCTTCGTTACCTCTATCTTTGTTTTGCTTGAACGAACCTAAAATGCTTTGGCCGCCTCTTATCTGAACATTTGAGCTTCTCTGTTTTTAAGTTTTGCTTATGTTGTTTTGTGTTGGTATGTAGGTTATACAGCTTCAAGGTGACCAGCGTAAGAACGTCTCCACATTCCTTGTTCAGGTAAAAAACAATTAACTCTATTGAGTCTGTTTTACTGCTAAAACATACAAAACCGTGTAAGAATGATTGTCTGATCTCTCACTGTTTCTGTGTAATCACAGGCTGGTCTGGTGAAGAAGGATAACATAAAGATCCATGGTTTCTAAGCTATCTAGTGAAGAAGCATATTATTATTAATAATAAAAAAACATATCATTTCCCTCCTTTTGATTTCTTGTTGCGAATTTCGGGTTTGATTCGAGTAGAAGAAGATCATAATCTGTCTTCTTCCTGTTTGGTATTCGAATTTAATGGCTTATGCCCTTACTTATTCATCTTCTTCCCCTGTCTCTGCGTTACTCTGTTTCAACTCTTACCTATGTCATAATAATATCAGATTGTTAAGATAACTTCTTCTAACTTGTCATATTTATTGGTTTTTCTTTCCTTCACAATTTAAAAATTATGTAAGTGTACCAACCTGAAAATTGTGATTCTTTCCAAAGTACTAAATTGCAGATTTTGTTACGGACCACAAAAAGTTGAAAGGTTGATGTATCTTCTCTCATAATTCACAAACACACAAATCTGTTGATAAATGAACTGTCTTTGTCACAAGTAAAGTCCAAAAGCCGTCTCCATCGTACAAAGATATTTCACCTTGTTGTGAAATTCGTGTCACCACACACTCGCTGCAAATGGTCACACAGGCACTGCAACTGGCTATGGATGGTTCCACACAAAAAGCTTCGAGA
This sequence comes from Camelina sativa, assembly GCF_000633955.1. Lineage (NCBI taxonomy): Eukaryota > Viridiplantae > Streptophyta > Magnoliopsida > Brassicales > Brassicaceae > Camelina > Camelina sativa. The sequence continues at coordinate 13,760,884 of NC_025702.1, forward strand.
TATTTTTGTATAACATTTACCTGCATTTGAATATAATTATTCATTTTGGTTGAACAAAAAAAAAAAAAGAATATAATTATTCATTTATACAAACATAAATCAAATCTTTTTTTTCTTACTTTTTGGACAAAACAAACATAATCAAATCTTTTTTTTCTTACTTTTTAGACAAAACAAACATAATCAAATCTATGATTCTTAATCTCCATGTATATACTGCACGTATCTTTTGGTTTTGGCACCACTCCACTCCATAGGGCAATAGGGCAATCCGATATATTCAGTCAAAATCAGTTTTTTGAAACTGTAACATGCAATCAATAGTATCTAAATAGTTAGTATATATTTCTTCTTTTCATACATCAAATCAAAGACTAAAATTCAGAATGGAAATATATTATTGTCTGATAATATTTCTTACCTTATATAACAAAGTTCCCCGGGATTTATGCTTAATTGTTTACTAAATATGGGTTTGATTCAAGAAAAGTATTTTTCATTCAATCAGAACCGTGAAGAAAGGAGCCCGTTACTTTCCATTGATGCAAAAAAAATAAAATTATCATAAATAATAATTATATTAAAAACAATTAAATTAAAATAAAAATAAAAATAAAGAACAAATTTTCGCTGACCCTTCGTTCCTTATCTCTGACGTGGCCATCACTCACTCTCCAGATATTTTCTACTTGGTTCTAATTTAAATACTCACCAACCCTCACTTCATCACTTCACCATCCTCGTCACTGCACCCTAAAACCAAAAGCTCGCTCACAACAACAACAACAAAAAAACATGGCAGCCATGGCTTCAACTCTTTCTCTTTCTTCAACCAAGCCACAGAGGCTTTTCGATTCCTCTTTCCATGGCTCATCCATCTCAGCTCCTATCTCCATCGGTCTTAAACCACGATCTGGCTCTGTCTCCGTTCGCGCCAGCACCGCTGGTTACGATTTGAACGCTTTCACTTTCGACCCGATCAAGGAGTCGATCGTGTCTCGTGAGATGACGAGAAGGTACATGACTGATATGATTACTTACGCTGAGACTGACGTCGTCGTCGTTGGTGCTGGATCTGCTGGTTTGTCTTGTGCTTATGAGATCAGTAAGAACCCTAATGTTCAGGTTGCTATCATTGAGCAATCTGTTAGTCCTGGTGGTGGTGCTTGGCTCGGTGGTCAGCTTTTCTCCGCCATGGTAAGATCTTTTATTAGTTTGCATGTCAGATCTTATTCTGTTTCAGTTGAGAATTAGGTTTAGATTGTTCTTAATTTAGGGTTAGGGTTTTTATCTTTTGGGATTTGATTGTGTGTTTTATGGTAGATTGTTCGCAAACCAGCTCACTTGTTCCTTGACGAGATTGGTGTTGCTTACGATGAGCAAGACAACTACGTTGTCGTTAAGCACGCTGCTCTGTTCACATCTACCATCATGAGCAAGCTTTTGGCTCGTCCTAACGTGAAGCTCTTCAACGCCGTGGCTGCTGAGGATCTGATCGTGAAAGGAAACAGAGTTGGTGGTGTGGTCACTAACTGGGCTCTTGTGGCTCAGAACCACGACTCTCAGTCTTGCATGGACCCAAACGTCATGGAGGCCAAGATTGTGGTTAGCTC
>NC_025702.1:13762870-13804969 GCF_000633955.1 Camelina sativa
CCTATCTCCATCGGTCTTAAACCACGATCTGGCTCTGTCTCCGTTCGCGCCAGCACCGCTGGTTACGATTTGAACGCTTTCACTTTCGACCCGATCAAGGAGTCGATCGTGTCTCGTGAGATGACGAGAAGGTACATGACTGATATGATTACTTACGCTGAGACTGACGTCGTCGTCGTTGGTGCTGGATCTGCTGGTTTGTCTTGTGCTTATGAGATCAGTAAGAACCCTAATGTTCAGGTTGCTATCATTGAGCAATCTGTTAGTCCTGGTGGTGGTGCTTGGCTCGGCGGTCAGCTTTTCTCCGCCATGGTAAGATCTTTTATTAGTTTGCATGTCAGATCTTATTCTGTTTCAGTTGAGAATTAGGTTTAGATTGTTCTTAATTTAGGGTTAGGGTTTTTATCTTTTGGGATTTGATTGTGTGTTTTATGGTAGATTGTTCGCAAACCAGCTCACTTGTTCCTTGACGAGATTGGTGTTGCTTACGATGAGCAAGACAACTACGTTGTCGTTAAGCACGCTGCTCTGTTCACATCTACCATCATGAGCAAGCTTTTGGCTCGTCCTAACGTGAAGCTCTTCAACGCCGTGGCTGCTGAGGATCTGATCGTGAAAGGAAACAGAGTTGGTGGTGTGGTAACTAACTGGGCTCTTGTAGCTCAGAACCACGACTCCCAGTCTTGCATGGACCCGAACGTTATGGAGGCCAAGATTGTGGTTAGCTCATGTGGACATGATGGTCCGTTTGGAGCCACTGGTGTCAAGAGGTTGAGGAGCATTGGGATGATTGATCATGTTCCTGGGATGAAGGCTTTGGACATGAACACTGCTGAAGACGCTATTGTGAGATTGACCAGAGAGGTTGTTCCTGGTATGATTGTTACCGGTATGGAAGTTGCTGAGATCGATGGCTCACCAAGAATGGTGAGTTTTTTTTTTCAATTTCCTGGACCAATCTATTTATTCGATAGCCATTTAATTAATATCATGTCCTGAGTGAATCTGTTGTGATGTATAGGGACCAACCTTTGGTGCTATGATGATCTCGGGACAAAAGGCTGGACAGCTTGCTCTTAAGGCTTTGGGACTACCAAATGCTATTGATGGAACTCTCGTCGGAAACCTAAGCCCAGAGCTGGTCTTAGCCGCAGCCGATTCAGCCGAAACCGTAGATGCGTAAGACAAAAGGGTTCTTTTTTTAACTTCAGAAAATTTCCCTTGACCCTTCGTATGTTTGAAGGAGTGCAATAAAGGAGTTTAGGTGTTTAAGCGTTGACTATTTATGTCTTGAACTTTCTCTGGTGTTTTTGTTTCTCTTCTCAGTGAGATGTGTTTCTTCTATGTAAAATATCTTATCCGCTCATTCGTAATGCGTATGTTCTCGTTCTTCTCCTTCTTACAAGCAGCTTTCTAGATGTTGTTGGCATGTTCTGTTTTGTAGCTATTCAAATTATGTCTGAATGCTAGGTTTCAAATCTTAAGATTATTTAGAATGGCTTCTCTCATTGCAGGACATATGATTCATCTTTTGAGGGCTAAATTTATGTGGTAGTTATGTATAGATAGAGCTGTCCAATGTCTCTCTAGTTTCTCTGCTGATGAGTGAATAAAGAGTTTATACTTTTAGATGTTCAGAGAACAGAGGAAAACCATATAAAATAGGAGAAAAAAAAAGAAGTTTACAATTCTTTTATGAACATATTCATATGTCTGACCTGTAATTCAAATACTCCATCCTTATTTACATATATAATCCGGCTTATACAAGTGGAACGATAAGTTTAGAAAGGAATCGATGATAATTTTTTTTTTTTTTTTTGTGGAAACAAAGATTACAACATGGATTTATATCAACAGTTTTTACGAGTAAGTTGTTGTGTAAGTTAAGGTCCATGGTTTCTTTTCTTCAGAATGCTTTGCCACCCAATGAATCGTTAAATCTCTGACCAGTCACTTTTTGTCGCCGAATTTTGTGAGTTACCTCAAATATGTATAACAACAACATACAAAAACGCTACTACTCACAAATCTTCTCCAGTGCTATTTCTTTGCCTGCTGCGATTACAAAAACAGAACAATCAGAAAGACATAAAAGATAGCTGAAGAAGATCATAAGAGTTTCTCAGTAGAAGCAAACCTTTTTTAGATATTTCTTGTGAAGTTTCATTGCACCAGTACAGGCTTTCTTTGCATCCAAGTTCCCGGTTATGTCGTTTAAGATCTGTGCAAAACACAAGGATCGATGAGGAATGCTCGGAAGATTAAAAAAAGCTGCTATCATAAGCCGGTGATATCTCTCTGCATTATTTACCTTTACAACATCATCGAGTCATCGAGCTTCTGTCATAAGCTTAGAACTCTTGTCTTTCAAAACACTAGCCACTAAGAAAACCGAAATAGGCAAAGGACCTTCTGCGCTTTTCCCTCCGTTCTTCATGTTCTCTCTCTCGTACTTCCCGCATTGGTTTATCGACTTTGGTTTACCTTTGGAGGAACCTTCAATAGTTCTCTCTCCCTCGAACTGAGGCTCCTCATATAGAGAATACATTTCTGGATCATACTCTAATGCCCACATCATCTGATCAATGAAATAACCCCCCAAATAAGTATCAGTCTTTAGTAGTTTGTGGTCAAAGAACAATGTCTCTGAGTTTTATAGTTTATAAAGAGAAAACAAGAAACGTTACCTCCCAAAGGTACAAGGAGTCGCAAAAAGAGAATTCTCTTCGGAACTGAACCATGATCATTCGAATCGCAAAGAGATAGTCACCACCACCCAATTTCTCTGCATTTCAAGATCCATAATTTTCTATCAAGATCTCTCTTGCTCAACGTTAAAAGTGAGGTGAGAAAAGCTTTAATAGTTACCTAAGTGATGGTGAAGCTTAGGGTCAATAATCTGAGTGATTGAAGCCAAATGAGTAAGCTGTGCTTCGACTCCAACTGATCTCCCCGTGTCCCGAAAGTTTCCTCGCTTTCAAGTTCAAGAAAAAAGAAGAAAAGACCTTTTCACATTATCTGACTAGAGAGTAAAGACAAACATATATGAACACAAAACCATTGAAGTAGAGTGTACCAATCGACGCATCAATCGTTCGAAACACCAAAAAGCATCAGCTTCATCTTCAAGAAGCATAATCATAGGGGAACAAAGATCACTCATACCTGGTCAGAAGACACAGTAAATAGATCAACTTTTCAGGGCTTGAACAAAGGAGACACCTGTTCTTTCTCTGAATTTAACTGCTTACCTTGGCAATAACCAACGTCGTTGTCTATCCAGGCGTAGAGAGCTAGAATATCCCAGAGCTTAGACAAATTCTCCTTTTTCTCATAAAATACCAAAGTCCTATCTGTGCGGTTTACATCAAGACCTGAAAAGAAGAGTTTACGCAAGTAAACTGAATGATATTGAATCATCTCTCTCAAAAGTACTTTCTTTTTGTGACCAAAGACATGTGATAACAGACCTATCTGGTGAAGTGTTAGCAACCATTGAATAACTTTCTTGTCCAAAGGTCCGCGGCTTGCAAGCTCTTTGAAGAAATCCGCACCATTCGCACCTGGGATAATACTTAACAATCAAGATGCTTAAAATTTCTAGTACGAACTGATGATCTACTGACTAATATTTCTTTAAGCAAAAAAATTTACCTAAATTTGTTTCTTGTAGTACAAGAGGATCGTTAATGGGTTCACCCTTGTTGGTAATTACAGGTGCGGTAATAAATCCACCACTTCCGATAACAGGAAACATTTGTTTACATTCCTCTTTCCATGAAGCATACTGCAATCTGAAAGGAAATATATATAGCAGCCAAGAGAATTCAAGGTAAATAGGATTTTGATAGAACTAGTTCACTGTTTGTATGAGTGTGAAAAATCACCTTCTACGTTGTCTGATTTGCTCTCTTTCTTCAAATGAGCTCTTTGGATCATAACAACCAAGTAAGAATTCCCAGACTTCTCCTCTAATCGATGGATGGATTCCCTAGACCAGTCAAGAATGCAAACAACAGGACTGGAAATGGTAAGAAAACGCAATCTGATACCGTATATGAGCAAACCGTGGTACATATGGACTAAATATCAGGAATATATATAAGTAATTTTTGCATATACAGAACAACAAAAATCAGGAAACAGTGTCTTGAGACTTACCCCTCGTTGGATACGATTTAGAGTTTTGCCAATATCAAGGAACCCTTCTGTTGTAAATGCAGCTTGCCATTTTCTTACACTCAAAGTTTTACCAGGCTGCACAAAACATAATTAAGAAAAAATTGACAGGTAATGTCAGCTAATCGAGAGACTCTGCCATTCTCTAAAACCTCATCAGTGTTAGATATGTGAAACTTTAAACATGAACTCTAAAGCAAGTCATAGCATTGATGTAACCCAACTCGTTAAACCGTAACTAGTACTGCTTTCTTCTCTTGTTTTAATCACATCAGAACAACGGCCCAATTCCAAAAGGAGGAATCTGCATTTGTCTAAAAGACAACCCATAAGAATATCAAATCTAAAAAGATCAATAATCCCTAATCAATTTAGTCAGCATCAAAAGACATAAACATGTCATTAGCTTCCCCAAGCCTTAAAAAAAACAAAAACTAGTAAATGCTCTCATATAATAGATAACAACCCAATGCTACAATTTACCTGAGAAGTTCATTGGATGCGAATAACAAGGGAAGAGAATGAAACAATCTCATAGATGAAACAGAGAACGAATACAAATGCTGGACAGAGAAAAAGGAACATACTTTGATCTTGAATTTGGTATTGGGGACATCAGTGCACTCAGGACGAATCTGGTAATAAGAATCTGCTGGTTCTGCGAAAGCTCCCCACATTTATGTCAATTTTTTCAGTTAAAAATGCAAACTTTCCCGGGATAATCAAACGAAAAGGATAGAGAAAGTAAACAAAAGAATGGGTTTTTTTTTTCTACTACAAACAAAGATTGGAGAAGATGAACAACAAAAGAAGCAAAAAACTGGCACCCTCTCAAAAGATCAATTCTTTCTTTTAAGTTCTTTATCGATTTTGGAGAAGAAAGAAAAAAACAAATAGAGAGATCTTAAGAGGAGGGTCCAGTTTTGGAATCGGATTAAAAAGAAAAGATCAACAAAGACAAGAACTTTTCTTTTTTGGTTTTGCAATTGTTTTTTTTTACTACTAATCTAATCTAATCTAATCATCAACTAGGTTTCGTTTTACATATTTTTTAAAAAATTGTGTGGTTTATGGAGAAAGCTATGATTTTTTTTTGATGGTGATTAATTAAGAGAGGTCAAACAAAGCTCGCTGATCTGTCTTTTTTAATTATCTCTATCTCCCGTTTTTAGTAAACGAGTTTTCAAGAGAGAGATAGCGATGAGTTTGTTGACGTACGGTGGGGTGTTAATGGCCCAAACCCATGACCGTTCTTAACGATATTGTGTGAATGTTAATCTTGGTTTGGTTATACCTTGGTTAATTCTACAAAACCCTAGAAAAGAAGGTTTAGAAAACTGAACTGATCAGATCACATAAACCACATCTTAGTTTTTTCGTCGATTTGATTTGGTCCTTGTTTTTGACGTGTTCAACAGATTCTGGCTTCGGCATCAGTCGTTATAGAGGTTTGTTTATTCAAACCACTCATCGTTTGAGCCAAACGACAAAGTTATACTACTGTGTAATGCTATATAAAAACTTAAAGGCCAAAAAAACGATTATTATTTATAAATAAAGTAATGGAACAAACTATGTTATTGATGAGAAAGAAAAACAGAAACCGACATAGATTACATTATGTTTATTAGAAAACAATAAAAAGTATATCTTAGATAGACATAGTCGAATTGACGTATAATCACCGACTATGAAAGATCATTATTTGTCTCTTGTAAAATACGCGTAAAACACTACGATGGCGAAGCCTATAAAAACTGCAAAACCGGAAAAGTAGGCTATTAACACCAGTAGCGACAGGCCCTCCATTCTTCTCGATTATAATCTTTGTTTGTATTGAAAGCTGAAAAAATAGAGTATATTCAATCAAGAAGAAGAGGTCTTATATAAGTTAATTATTAGCTTCCAAAACAGTTAATGGAAAACTTTGATGACCAAAACAAAAATGGAAAACGTTGATACAATTAGCTAATTGAATATAAAGAAATGGTAAATTATTGAGCGAGTAAAAGGATATTGACCTTTTAGGACCCAAAAAAAAAACTAAGGTTTAAATGCTTATCTTAAACACGTATATCCAATATATATGCGTATCTTAAACATGCCATGTTAGGTTTAAAATGCTTTCCAAAATTGAGAATCGTATATTAAATATACAAAATTCAATATTGTTTATAGTAGAAAGCATGTCATATATGTATCATCATAATTGAAAACGATTATTTATATGGCAGGCTAAGAAAACAGAAAGCCGGTGAGGCGGTAATAGTTAGCAGCAATCCAAAGATGAAAGATAAACATAAGGAAGACTGTTGAAATAGCTTAGCTATTGTAGTATTATTTACTAATGATTTCTAGTCTAAACTCTAAACTAATGTTAACATCATACACAAAAACTTAGGAGGTGTATTGAAACCATAGTTTTGGAAAATTTTATGAGATTTAATAAATTTGGAGTTTTGATAAATTTTATGGAAATTGATATGATTTATGGTATAATTCTTTCAAATGCCACCTAAAACCATGAGATTTAGATTTCTGTATTTTTAACTAAACAAATCTTCTCAAATCCTCTAAAATCCTCATAAATCCTTAAAACTTATTAAAATCCAAATGCATAAATTATTTTGAATAACAGTAGATTAAATCATCTGTTTAATAACAGTGGATTTTAATAGACTTTTTAAAATCTAATATTGGATAATATAGGATTTGTAAATTTTACACAAATTATGTAAAACACCCTGTATTAGCAAACGTTTATGTGAAGCAACAATATTTCCTTGTTCCTCCCATAAGAAAAAACAAAACAAAAAACAGTCTAACAATTCTCTTTAGAAAAAATTCAGACCTATGTATTTAGTTTGTATCTCGTACTTAGATTTCTCACGTTGTGGCTTTTAAAGCACTTCTATTGGAGTCTCAAGTCCTATCTGTCAATAAGAAAGACGTCTTAAAAATAAACTAAAACTAAAAACATATATTAATTGAAAATTGCTAGATAAATAGATATGTTGTTTCTCAAATGAGAGACCCTCTCTCTCTAATTGAAAATTGCTAGATAAATAGATCTGTTTCTCATATGCTTTTTTTTGTTATTGATTCACAGTTTTTTTTTGGTCACAAGATAATATTTTATATTGTTTAGATTTGAAATACTATTTTTGGTCCTTTGAGAAAAATATATTATATTTGAAATATATATAATATTTGATCTTAGAATATTAATTAATTAGTTCAGATATTATTTTTATAAATAATAAAATAAAATTATCTTATTTATTGAGCTCTGTTATGTATAACTTTAAATTATCTATTAATATTAATTGATATTACTTAAAGTATATCTAAAAAAAATTGTATTGAATCATTAAAATGTTGTAACACCAATAAACTAGAATAGTGTTTTGTAAAGAAAATTCATATTAAAAATGAACTGTCAAAGCATATATATATAGGGACACTTGCAAAAATCTATATATACATTTTTGGAGACATTTAGCAAATAAATCCTAGAGTTGTAACCTATTTACAAGCATGCCATTAGCATTAATTATTAATTTATTTTTCATTTAATTTATTAATATTAAATTCAATTTTTGGAAACAAGATTTCTCATCCTAATAAAATTTCCAAAACAATAGGAACCACTCCCTTTAACATTAAATATTAATTTTATAATAAATTTAATTAATATTAAGTTTTCAATTTTACAAAATAATATTTTTTCCATAGAAATATTTTCTAAACAAATTATGTACACACATCTTGGGTCCATTTTAATAACCTTTGGTTATTAAAAGAAAAACAATGTGGAATTCATGTCAATTCCAACAAATAACTGTTAACAACTTTTATTTGCATTTCACAACAAAACTATATATATTAAAGTTAATTGATTCTTTATATATAAAACATACAAAACTACAATACAAAATTATCCTGTACATAAACAATTTAAAATAATAAAAATATTACTATCTGTAAATCAAAAAAAAAAAACACACAGTATATTCCTTCTATAAATCACTACTTATTTAATTGTATGTTATACACTTATACAATAATATAAAACAATAAACCTCAAACAAAATACTTTCTAATTTCTATACTAACTAATATATCTATATTTGTAAGGTTGTACATTTAAAAAAAATACAAATTAAACATTAGTTATATATAGTTAATCTATAAAACAAATTATTTATTTTTATGAAAAAATAGCATCGCGGTGTACCGCGGGTGAATATCTAGTAGACTACAAACTTGAGTCAATTGCAATGTTAGACCCTTTTTTTTTTCTCTCCAACATTTGCCACTTTCTCTCTATTAAATCCTTGTACATTCATTGTATTCACAAAAATGCCATTATTTCTGATTTATTTGAATTTCTTGCGAAAATGTTTATTACATCCATATCCTCATATTCTTATTTTATTTACGGTTGTACCATCGCCATCAATTTTCCAACAACCATGAAAAACCAAATTTGAAGCTCTAAATGCTTCAACAACCTGAATTTGTAAGCTTAAATAACAATCAATGCTAAGAGAACTTCATTTTCTTCAATCTCCTATCCATTTTAATCCTAGAAAACATTTATCTTGTTATATATCATGATTCTTGGATAGTGATTAAGTTGGCGTTGGGTTTCTTCCGTGGTGACTTAAGACGACGTCCTTGGTGTTTGACATTGCGAACAACCACCGTAAGGTTATTTTCCAGTAGATTTCGTGATTTTCTTTGTGTTTTTGTTGAAATTAGACTTCATTTGTTAGTCGAACCATCATAATATAATGTAAAGTCTACTATTTGGTTAGTTTTGCAATTTAAAGTTTATCGAGTTTTGAACCCGTATACTAAAATGTCAGTCTCCTTAATTTCATTTGAAAACAAAAAAATATGGCTTAGACTGCATTATAGTATTTCTAACGGATACTTTCTTTTGCAGTCTACTAAAGTGTATTTTTGCAATTGACCAAATTATTGACTTTTTAGTCCAGACTGTCAGACGAAGTCTTCGTATGAAAAAGGTAGTAGACTTTTATAGTGGTTAGTTTTGCAATTGACCAAAATATAAAAGTATTGACCATAATATTATTTATAAAAAATTACCAAGTTGACTAGAAAAGAAGTCTACTAGTGAAAAAATTAAAATATTGGTCAACTCCAAAAATGACCAGGACAGACTGCAAACAAAGTCACCATTTCCGGAGACTTCGTAGGTAGTCTAATTGTCGAAAGTCAAACTTGGTCAATTGCAAAACTAACCACAACGAAGTCTAACTTTTATAGTTGACGGATTTACGAAGTCTACTTGTTAGATAGAAGTCTACTACAAAGTCAATGGTTTGGTCAATTGCAAAAATAACTAGTGTAGACTGTAGTCGAAGTTAACTTTTTGAAACTTTCAAAGAAGTCTACTCTTTTTTATGTTTTCAGTTGCATAACTGACCCAAAAATTAACAAAGAAAGACAACAAAAAAAGTCAACAATCATAGTAGACTTCAAAAGGTGTCTGCTTTAATAAATTGTAATTGCGAAAATAGACCACAAGTAATAGACGTCACAAGTAGTCTCTGTATAGAGGCTTGTCTATGTATACAATGTTGACATTAACATGAAGTCCTCAAAATTTGAAAACCAATTTGCAACAAGTTGGTGAATAATTTTAAAGATTTTCTTGCTGTACTCTTTGACATATGGTATGTACTTGCTTCTGTATGTTTTTGAAATGATTATGTATTATACATATGGAGAAATCAAGTTTTTGGTTTTCATAGGCAGTTAGGTTATTAAATTAGACTTATTTAGGAAGTCAAACCGTTGGATTTATCTCTAAAGTCTGTATAATTGAAATGGTCTTTAATTGGAAATTTATAAAGAATTTTTTTGACTTTTTAGTTCGTACGTGTTATATCGGTTATGTAATTGCCTATGTATATTTTGACGATGATAAAATTTTATACTTTTTGCTTTCCTTAGGTTATTAGGGTTTAGGGGTTAGGGTTTAGGGTTTAGGGTTTAGAGGTTAGGGTTTAGGGTTTATGGTATTTTAACTTGTTGCTTATTCTTTCAAGTAAATGACGCAAATACCTGTCAATATCCACTCAATCTATTGCATCTCCTTCTTCGATAACAAGATAATAAGTTGGTTCACGAGCTATGGCCGGAGAGAGTTCCAGTAAGCGTAAGAGAAGCAGTTCCGATTTCGAGTCGGAAGAGGAAGTAATCGATGCCATGAAAGAAGCGTTTGAGAGGATGAGGGTCATGGTTGAAGAAGAGACGAAGGATCGCTTCAAAGCAATTCTTCGTATGATGAGAGATCACATGAAGAAGAAGGAAGAGGCCACTGCCCTTGTGCATTAAGTGGATCTGATCGACGCTCAACTATCTCAACTGAATCAAATATTGGGTCAACAACTTGTCGACTTTGAGGCAGAGCACAAGAGGTTAGAGGAGATGAGAGAGGTTGCAAAAGCTGATGTCAAACAGTGTAAGGTGCCTCCTCCTATTGATTGGGGCAAACTTGATGCCCGTCTCGACGATTAGTTGCATCACCCAAACTCCTATTTGTATTAAAATTTTTATTTTCTACCTATTTCTATTTTTCTAGTTGTCAATTCTACATTTCTACATGAATAATGAATATATATTTCTATTTATATTGGTCAACTCTACATGTCCATTATTTTCAATATCCATTAGAAGTATATAAGTTAACTTCAGTAATATGTCTACTTGGCTTTCGTTGTACGCTATTGCTTAGTGGAGACTACAAGTTATTAATATTTAAATATTAATTCAATCAGATTATTTATAATGTTGTGTGGCTGTTTTTGGTAGTTATACTGTTAGATCTTGTTCAGGTTGCTGAAGACGGGGAGTAGAAGTTACCTTCATCGTGAAATCAACTGGAAGACGGAGAGTAGAAGTTACTATTTATGTGTATTTTGTAATATTTTCGGATATATTCCACGTGTTCAAGTCGACATTATCTATTACAGACAATCATTTCTCTTAAAGGGATTCTACTTCTTCTCTTCTTCATCAAATAGCATCAGATAGAGAATAATGAGTCAAATTTTGGGGTCAGATTCTGATACAAATACGCAAATACAAATTTCTGGTCCAATTTGCAACCACTGTGGTAGATCTACGATACTTGTGAAATCATGGACAGATGCAAATCCGGGAAGAAATTTCTTCAGGTGCACAATTCATGGCTTTTCTCGTTGGTCAGACGAAGAACCATCGAGTGGATGGCAAAAGCGGAGCTTATTGGAGTCGAGGGACGAGATTCGTCGGCAGAAAGAAGAAATCAAGGTACTTAAAAAATCTATAAGAGCAATGAACAAATAAGTTGTTAATGGTTTGGTGAACTCTCATTTGGTTAACAAATATGAGGAAGATAAGAAACAGTTTGAGTGTGAGGCTATGACAGCAAGGGAAAAAATGCACCGACAAGTCATGGTTATCTCTTGGATAGGTTTCATTGTTGTCATCGCAATGTGTCTTGGGATGTGTACAACATCTCTAATTTAACTTCATTCAGATGTCTATTAAGCTTTCTATGTATGCTATTGTTTCAAGTCTACATTCGTTGTACCCTTTTGATATCTCTAAATTCGTTGTACCCTTTCGCTATCTATACATTTGTTGTACCCTTTCGATTTATCTACATTCATTGTATCATTCCCATCTCTTCATCTTCTTCTTCGATCATTGGATCTATAAATATCCTCTCAATTTCTACTCAATCTATTGCATCTCCTTCTTCGATAACAAGATAATAAGTTGGTTACGAGCTATGGCCGGAGAGAGTTCCAGTAAGCGTAAGAGAAGCAGTTCTGATTTCGAGAGGGAAGAGGAAGTAATCGATGCCATGAAAGTAGCGTTTGAGAGGACGAGAGTCGTGGTTGAAGAAGAGACGAAGGATCGCTTCAAAGCAATTCTTCGTATGATGAGAGATCACATGAAGAAGAAGGAAGAGGCCACCGCCATTGTGCATAAAGTGGATCTGATCGACGCTCAACTATCTCAACTGAATCAAATATTGGGTCAACAACTTCTCGACTTAGAGGGAGAGCACAAGAGGTTATAGGAGATGAGAGAGGTTGCAGAAGCTGATGTCAAACAGTGTAAGGTTCCTCCTCCTATTGATTGGGGCAAACTTAATGTCCGTCTCAACGATTAGTTGCATCGCCCAAACTCCTATTTGTATTTAAAATTTTTATTTTCTACCTATTTCTATTTTTCTAGTTGTCAACTCTACATTTCTACATGAATAATGAATATATATTTCTATTTCTATTGGTCAACTCTACAAGTCCATTTTTACCAATATCCATTAGAAATATATAAGTTAACTTCAGTAATATGTCTACTTGGTTTTCGTTGTACGCTATTGCTTAGTGAAAACTACAAGTTATTAATATTTTAATAGTAACTAATGAGGACCAGACAAGTGTAAAAATAAACAGAGGCGACCAAGAAAAAAGGAAAAAAAAAAGAAGAAACGTTTTCGGTTCTCTCCTCTTTCTCTCTCTTTTTTTTTGGTGTAATCTCTTTCTGTATTATTTTATTAATTTTTACTAAGATTTGAAAATGACACATTCCCCTATAAAGTTTATAAATCTGTCACATTTTATATTATTTTACGTTGCTTCTCGGGTTTCGACAACAATGTAGAGTGAGTATCGTAGGGATAGCAGGTAAAAAGGCACTTTGGTGGCATTTATTGAAACACTGTAGATGCCTCGACATTAGGTCAGACAGCAGAAGGATGAACCTTTGTTTTAGTAAAAGAGATAATTACGAGTACATTTTCATTAATCCTTTTACATTATATTAATAAAAAGATCCCACAATATAGGTAGCAGCCTATCATCAGAGTTAACCAAAAAATTTAACTACCAAAATGAAAGTTCTAATTTCGATTGAACAACAATATTCATTCGAAGTCTATAAGTTAACTTCATAAAGATGTCTAGTATGCTTTCGCGTTACGCTATTGTTTAACAGAGACTACAAATAATTAATATTTTAATAACTAACTAATGAGGAATAGACAAATGTACAATTAAACAGATAATATGTATTATTTTATCAAATTTTTAATAAAAATTGATTTTTAATAGGAATAGTTTCTAAATTTGACACTTTGCTGGCATTGTTGAAACTATGTAGCAGCCTTGGCTTTAATTGTGGACATAAGGATGAACCACTGTTTTAGTGAAAATAGATAATTACGAATACAAGAATGGTAATTCGTTTATATAGAGGTTAATAAGGAGGATCCCACAAAAAATATATGGATACCGCCCAACATCCGAGTTAATTAATAATATATCCAACCCACAAAATAACAAGATCCCCCAACAGAAACAAAACATTATCCTAATAAGTCATACATAAGACATACAAATTTAGAAAGAAATAAGTTCTTAGTTAGTCTCGAATTGGGGGAGGATCATATAGCCCAAAATCGTCGATGTAATTTGACTCATTTGGTCCACGACACTCAATCTCATGAAATAAGTCACAAGCTAGCTTCTCCCTTATCCATGGGATGTTTGCGTCGCACAATGTAGAAGGAAATGGCAGCCCGAGAGCATGACATTCTATGTACTTTAATGTGAAAACACCACAGTCACCTGTCTTCTTATTCAGAGACACTGCCGTTGTGATTCGCTTGTGGGTGAACTTCTCGTACGGGTACATCGGTTTGTGGTCATGACTAGCTAACTCCCGCAGCACATACAGAACCATCACAGCTATCGGGTGAACTGCAGTCGCATGCTCATCATCGGAAGAACAACTGGGAATGTTGTCCCAGATAACGATGTGTCTCATTGGAATCGATATCCACAAGGCAACCCAATGCTCAGATTTAACGTTTAATGGCGCGTACAAATCGTCCACTTCCAGACCCCACTGTTTGTTAGACTGGGCATACGGTGGATACTCACCTGCGTGGTAACTGAAGGCACCGACCGGCAGAAGTTTACCAGACCCATCAGGATTCGACTCAGATTTTTCAAAGTCAAAATACTTCGTCGACCACATATGAGTGAACATGGCATCTAGGAAGGCAATTCTATCCGATCTAAACCTCTCAGGATGTGATGTGTATCGATGTCTCAGTAGATTCAAACCTGCATCCACATGTTGGATAATCACATGGATTTTAAAACACAGTTAAATAGTATTGAAGACTGTCAACATAAATGAGTACAAGAAGTTTACAAGTAGACTTACCGAATCTCTAAGCCACAATGTTCTTGTCTGCAGTTCGTACCACCAAAGACAACATCGGGATTTGTCTGGAACCTTGTTCCTCTACGTCATGTGGATGAAGAATGGTTTGGAAACGTATATGACCCAAGATTTTCAAAACGTATAATTTTGCAACATAACATAAAATGTAGTATACTTACGGATCTTCCTTTAAGAAGTCAAGCAAAACCTTCTTCTTCTCCTTGTCTGCTTTAACAAAAGGATTATATGCTGACGTATTTGACTTACTACCCATGAAAGTTTTGGCTGTGTTATCACCAACGAATGGAGAACGCTGACTTGACGCCAATCTCTTAACCCTTTCAGCCTTGCCCTATGCCGCAAGCATAGCAGCTTCAACCCGTGGTTGTTGCTTCTTAGCCCTGGCAGTGTAGTCAGCTGCTGTTGGGATTTCTGTGCGAAGGAATAGAGGTGGGTATGAATCAGTGTCAGATAAATCAGGGCTACCCTCTTTTGTTACCTTCTTATCCGTACGGGTCACAGATGGAGAAGGGTTCAGTTTCTGCAAATTCCGATATAAAGACTACATGATCATTGATGTAAACAAATAAAATTAAATCTGCCATATCTGACATATGTTTAAGAGTCTCGAATTTGACAAATCAAAGGCAACATAAAGTTGAAGTCGACTTCACATAATGAAGTCTAACAAATACACTTGATTAGAAGTCTGAGAAGTTGACAACCTCTATAAGTCTATCTTTTCTTCGCCTTGTCCCTGGTATTATGTTTGTGAGGAATCGTAGTAGGAATTTTCAAATGTGTTCAGAACTAACCATATCCGTGGTTTATTGAGTGTTAGGTTCTTCCTCTTCAGCAGTAGCTTCAGGAGCATTCTGTTCCTTTGGATTGGTATCGACATTTGATGCACCAGTTACATTTCCCTTCATTTTGGAAAAATCCGAAGCCAGGCTTTCCACCTTCTTATTCAGCATGTCAAACCTCAAATCGCAACTTCTGAATCCCTTTTTCATCTCATAAACCAGAGCTGCTCCCCAGATGTCGATCTCATCTTTAATGGATTCCAAGATATTGATATCCCAGGCAGTTGAAGTATCTGGACATTGCCTCTTCCCACTTGGTTCATCAAATGTATCGGCTCTCTTCTTCTCACCCTTATCCTCCACCTTCATCTTCGAATTGTTGGACGCATAAATACCGTTTGTCTCCTACAAGCCTCTCCCCCACTTCCATCAACCAAAATCCCCAGTCAATGCTTTCATAATGTTAGCAATATTTTCATATGCTTCATCATCTTCCCAAACAGGGGTACTCATGCCACCAATGGTCTTGAAGTGGTTGAAACGAGTCTACAATTGATATAAAACAGTATAACTGTTCAAATCCAACAGCAACATCAAACAAATATAATATAGTAAATATACTGTTATGCGTACATGTCTTAGAATGCCCTCTTTGACATATTTTCTACCGCGGGAACCGCGGTAAGCAAGCAACGGTGGAGTAGGTTTATTAGGCAACGAATCGCCAAATTCCTTACCAAAATCCGGCATAGATTCATATACCCAAATCTGCAGAGGTTCGACAAATCCGTCTAATTGGTAACTCTTGTTAGTATCCACCTTCTTCACAAAATGGATGAGGTTCTTGAAAGCAACCCTTCCCCATGGATAATCTTTAAATGCATCTAAATCCATAACTAGCCTAGCCATATTTAGACGGGTGGGCATTGAGGATTTTCTAGCTTCTATAAACCTAGCATAGATGGCTAGATAACCCAACCTAATACGATCAACTCTATCCCACTCGGCAGCGTTCTTACATGCTGCGACGAGTTGATAAATACTCGGACCGATGTCTAAACTGACTCCAAGCTTCTCCCAAAAATCTTCCATCTCGTATGTAACATCAATATGTGGTTGCTCCAAGGACTCGACATCTTCATAGTTAAGTCCAGTGATGGCTTCAAACTCATTTAAAGAAAATCTTAATGGGTTAGACCCAACCAGACTCCATATCTCGTACTTTTTGTTACAGACTAGCTGAAAGCTGAGCATATAGTGAACCAGTCTGGAAGCCCATTCGAATTTGAGACGGTTGAACTGTAAGAAGACACCCAGTCGAGACTCTCGAATCTCCTCCCATTCATCTTCTGCGAGAGCTTCATACAGTTCATCAAACAGCTTCGTATCGCTGCTGTAATATCTGATGCTTTTACACGGCAACGGCTCCTCTCCTTTCGTGAAAAACCTCCGAGGAAATTTTAGATTGTTCGCCTCCTCCATTCTGCAAAATAAGGCAAAATAAGATTATGTTTGGCGGGGGATTGAGATATAAGAAGACAAAAACGATTAGTCTTGAATTGAAAAGGAAGTCTACAATCGATTTGAAAGAAGTTAACCTTCAATTTAATCGAATATGAAACGGCGGCGAAGATGTTAAGATGAAGCGGCGGGGTTGGATAACACAGAGTTCGGCGAGATCTAGTACAAAAACGTTAAGCGTAGGAAGTCAAAAAAACAATCTGAAAGATAGTGATTCAAGTTTAACACAAAAGTAATGGGAAAATCAACTGTTAATGATAATCGAAATAGATAAATGGAAGAGGAAAGTTGACAAGAAAATGAAGACGGAGTTAGAGATAACAATATTGTTATCTAAGTTTTTAGGTTGTATAAAATTATCATAATTATAATAATCCTGATTTTATAAAACCAAAACCGTTTTACTCGAAATAGTATCGGAAAATTATAAAGAATCCGTTTAAAACTAGATCCTGTTTATCGGTAAACCAATTACCGCCAACTAACGTCAAATCAATTTATACCTTGTAATGATTATGTTTACGACTTCTCTGGCAGACTTCTCCACGGGAAACTGAACCGTCTGCAAGCCCATCAAATCAAATTAATACATGTACGATCTAGTAGACTTCTCAAGGAGTTTTCTTCCTGGGAAACTGAAACATACTTTAACCTGAAAATTTATCTAATCAACCAAATTAATACATGTACGATCTAGTAGACTTCTCAAGGAGTTTTCTTCCTGGGAAACTGAAACATACTTTAACCTGAAAATTTATCTAATCAACCAAATTAATACATGTACGATCTAGTAGACTTCTCAAGGAGTTTTCTTCCTGGGAAACTGAAACATACTTTAACGTGGAAATCTATCTAATCAACCAAATTAATACATCGTAGACTTCGATGAACCCGTTTCTAAGATATATGTTCACTTAACTGTGATGAACCCGTTTCTTTCCAAATCTATCTAATCAACAAAATTAATACATCGTTAACTTCGATGAAGTTCAATAGAAATTTTCTAATAATTACCCAACCGTGAATGTTAAAATTCTACACTTATAATTATATTTAAAACGAAGTGATATAGAGAAAGTTTCTATTATTACCCAATCCGTGAACAGTCTCCAATTCCTCGGGGCTGTGATGATTTATATTGACCGTTCCAATGAAACTGAAAGATCAATATCACTTCGTTGATACGGTCCGTGAACACTCACCAAATTCTCTGTCTTAGGATGAAGTACTATTTTTTAAGAGAAAAGAGATGAGAGATGATGGATACTTTTTTGGTTGCAGTATTAAAATAATCGCAAGACCCACTATTTGGGTTATATATACGAGACGAAGCGGTTGCAATGAACAGTTACATATAATTAATTAGTAAGGCAAACCGTCGCCTCGAGGAAAACCAATATGCAGACTTCAAAGCCTGACTTCTTTACACAGATTAAGGAGTAGACTTCATAATCTTAATTTTCTGACAATATGTAAACAGTTATCAACTCAATTGAAATCAACGAAGTCACCAAACTATTACAAAAACTGAAGCAAGTTCACATATTACAGACATAAATATGCCATTCAAACAAACAGACACGATGAAGAAAGGTTCACATATTTTAGAACTTAATTGAAAGATCTACGAAACCAAAGAGATTAATACCACGATGAATATTATACCGGCGATTAAGACATTCTCGAGCACCCCCTTACACGACGAACTGACAGACGTAATTCTTTCATCTGGTCTTTCACCTTGTCTAGCTCCTGCTGAACCCATAGCATTTCCTCATTTTCCAGGATGGCTGTAATAGAATCCCTTTGGTCAGCAAGTCCACCTCTCATTGCCTGAAGTTCTTGCATAATAGCCTCATCCCACCATTTCATAATATGGTCCTCTCCATCCTATACAATAGAAATAAATAAACCATGAGAATATTATATACTCAAATAATAACAACAAATAAACCACCAGACAATCTAACAACCTCATGGTTATTGCATCCAATGAAAATTCTTCCAGGATTGTCGGCTGTGGTGGAACATTTCATAACGGTTTCCCTTCCGCAGAAACATTTGTCAGGAATTCCAACTGTTAGGCCAAGAAAGTTTACTTCTGGTGGACCTTCACTCCATACTTGCAAAGAACTAGAAAATGGCTGAGTGTAGCTGTGTAACCCCATATCTGTGTGCAAAATGAACAAAAAACGATGAGAACATATATATTTACGAACAAAAATAGCTACAACGTCACAAAAGCAAATCGCCAACGATAAACCAAGAAATACTTATCTGAGATGTTCTTGAGATTCGAAAAGAGAAGTCTGAGAATCTGAATTTCCGAGAACACAATTTCGGAAATTTTTTAGAGAGAAATTTTGGAGAGAGAAAGATATCACGTAAGAAACTAGGTTTGACCTACAGAAAGAAGTATATATATCTTTAAATTATCTGGTTAGGTTCAGCTAACGGTTTGGTTAAATTATCGGTATTAATATAATATTAATAGTTGATGCCACAACAAAGTCATCCACGAAAATTCCACAGAGAAATCTACTTAAGCAAAACCCTAAATCATATAATTTTAACCTAATCAGTCTTTCCTCCCTTAATTTGAATCGTTTATACGTAAATCTATTTTATTACAATGCAGGAAGTCTATGTGGTTATTATTTGGTCAATATGTTTATCAAATTATTTTTTATAAAATTTTTAATTAAAATTTAAACTATAATTAAGGAGTAGACCCACCGTTATGTCTTCACATATACTCAATTTGTAATCTACCTTAAATAAATCTATTGCAGACTTCCTCCGGGTTACATCTGTCATTTCGGCTTGTGTTTTTTGTTTGGTCGTAAAGGATTCAACTGTAATTTCAGTACCTTTAGTGATTATGTTTCTCAAATATCAAATATGGGTCTATTATTGCATTCAAGGCCAAATAAAGGTATACAAAATGCAATTATCCCATATATAATTACGTAATTTTTGGTTTGGTTATACCAAAATCGATTTTGGTTTGGCTAATTGGTTTATCTTCAATTTATCTTCTGTTTATATATTTCGATGTGGTTTGTTTTTTTTTTATAACGAAAATTAGGTTTAGAAAACTTTCGAAGAAACTAATCAAGGTCACATATGTAAACCACATCGTAGATTTTTCGTCGAGTTAAGTTGTTAGTTGTTTTGTTTCAACAACTCTGACATTAATTAGTCGTTAGAGAGGTTTAAGTCACGTTCATCGTTTCAGCCAAACGACAAAATTAGATCCAAGGCTATACAAACTTTGGCCAAAAGAACTACTTTTAGATATATGAACAAAAATAATGGAACGATAGATTAATATTGATGAGAAAAGAAAAAAGAAAAAAAAAACTACATAGACAAAATTATGTTTTTAGAAAACAGATTATGAAGGATTATCGTCTTTGGTGGTACAATAGATGTAAAACACATAGATGAAAAAACATAAATAGAATGCAAAAACTGCAAAAAAGCCTATAAGCACCACTGGCCCCCAGCCCTCCATTCTCCCTTATCCCTTCTCTTTTGATTTCTGTGTTTTGGTTTTCCGTATTGAAGTCCGAAGAATATATTACATATTCTCTATCAAAACGATGAGGTTTATATTAATAATTAGCTTCGATATTAGTGATGACCAAAAAATGGAAAACTTAGATACGACTAGTGAATGATATATCTTCCTTTTCTTTTTTTTTTGGGGCAAACGAATGATATATCTTCCTATTATGATGTCAAAAAAAAAAAGTTAATTATACATTTATACTTAACATTTATACCCAAAGAAAAGAAGATGTAAATTATAGAGCAAGTAAGGAGGATGACCTTTTAGGGGGGAAAAGGTAAATATGATTACCTTTCCAAAACAATATAGAAACTATATGCATATCCATGTTAGGAGTAAACGCTTTCCAAATTGAAAATCTTATATTACATATATAAAATTCGAAATGCAGTTTATAGTAGAAACTAGAAAGCATGTCATATACCCCTAGATTTAGTGAATCATAATCACAATCACAATTTCAGACCTATGTATTTGTTTGTATCTCGTTTTTAGCTTTCTGGCGTTGTGGCTTTTACTCTGGTGTGGAGAATAAAATATATAACTAGATGCACGGTCATCTTCTGACCTATGGGCTATGGCGGTTAGGTGAGTACTACCACATTTGCGAAGAATGTGGTAAATAGAAAACTGATTCTTTGGTGCATAGCCAGCGAGACAAAATAAAATAAAAACATTTTTGAGACTTTTCTTAATGATTGTGTGAAGAATTATAACTCATAATCGAAATATACATATATATATATATATATATATATATATATATATATTCCAGTGAAAATATGAATGCACCCGTACAACTCACTTGCCATATGTAATTTGTTACACAAGCATATCTCAACTGTTACATTACATATATGACTGAAAATATCTACCAAATATTTATATTCTAAAAGGAAAAAAAATATTGGACACCAAAAGAATGAATCATTTATCAACCAAGATAGTTGGTGACCATTGACAAAGGAACTAAACAAAGCCCCTTTTTCTCCAATGCTACTGATAATCCACCTTGGTTTTGCAACGCATTCTCTCTTTTCTCCTATTGAAAATTATCGTATGGTAAATTATCGTTAGATATCGAAAATAATTCGTATAACATATGTGCTTGATCAACTCCAACGTTAGCGATATATAACGTTGAAATATTTGTTAAGGTGTTTCTTACATTATTTGTGTCATCACCAACGATGCAACTCCCGTGTCTCGTATTGTTGTCCAATAGGTGGTTCATCATGCTATAGACCTATAAAAGGAAGAGAAACAAAATCACAAACTGTTAATTATTAATAGCGGAAATTAGTTAGGCACATTTGACTTCTTAAAGTTGATTATTATATACTTTGATGTCAAATAGGAACTTAAGAAATGGAACAGATAGTTGCATCAAGTTGTTGTTGTTTTTATTTTTTAAAAGTATAATTCAATTATGAGTCAAAACACAAAATATTTAAAAATTGGTCGTTTCTCTTGGCAAAAAGAGAAAAGAAAAAAAGAAAGGATTCCCTTATCATTGACGTCTAATTAACCTTATCATTCCAATGTCCCCATAATCAGAAAATGAATAGATAAGATATTATAATTATATATGTATCATGGATTATAAATAAACAGTCGATCGAGTGTTTTTGCAAAACTAATAGGAGGGAAAGAATATCTAAAGTCACGCTATAACTAAATATTGTTCAAAGGTACGTAAATGAATATATAATGCTATAACTAAATATGGTTCTTAAATTTTCCATTAAAGTGTTGTGTTCTAAATTCTAATACGTAGTGTTTCCACGATCGTCAAGGTTTTTTGTTTTTACCGCATAATTGTGAATAGTAAACTCGATCTTTTGTGTTGATCAACGCGGCGAAAATCACTAAATTATCACCATTTGGTTGTTAAAATCGTATTCATATATTCGTAGAGAGAATGAGAGAGAGAGAGAGAGAGAGAGAGAGAGACTGACGTTAGGGCTATGAGAAGGTGAAGAGGCAGTGTCTTCAAGATCATGATGACGACCAAAAGGAATCTCTCTATTTCTTGTCCCCTTGATGTTCTTAGATCCTTCTTGCTTAGACACGTGGATGGTCTTCTTAGTGTCCACGCACGACGCTGCGTCGGAGATGGAGGAAGAGCTGCAATCTCCGACGTGCACTATGCTTGAAGAAGCCTCGAAGAAATCCTCAAAGTACATAGTCCAGCTGCTTTCCTCCGGAGTTTGGTCGCCTGAAAACGCCGTTGTTTCATGTTTGCTCATAATGAAACCATTGTTCATTGATCTCTCCATGAAAAATTCGGAAGAGAAAACGAAAAAATAAAAAAGAAGAAGAAAAGAGTTTTCTTTGTGTGGTTAGTTGGTTTGCAATTTGGTGGCAACAGATGAAACATGCGCGAGGGTGTATTATATACATAGCAGAGTTTTTGAGAAATATATGTTTTTAATAAGCTTAGTGAAGTATTGAATGAATTAATCAAATTATTATATATAATTTTTTTTCTTATAAATTAATTTTATTTTGCTGTCAATGATGGGGAATGTTGGCTTGGAATCTTGGTTTGTGGGGTCGCTCTATCTGTTCTTTTCTTTATTTGGTTGTAATAAAAGTTGGTTTGAAATGTTCAATCCAGTTTAAATGTTTAATACTGTGATTCTAAATTAAAGCATAAATATGAATTTTTATTTTAAAAAAAAATATTTAATTAGAAAGTTCAAGTTTCATTTATGAAAATTTTATGAATAGTATTGAATTATCAAAAATGTTGTAACATCAATAAACTAGATTAGTGTTTCGTAAATTTTCTTATGAATAGTCAAAATATAAACAAAATTAAATACAAAACGATGTCGAAATTTAATTTCGTGATTAAATATTTGTAATATGTTAATCACGGCTATATAGTTGTATATATACACATATATATTAAAAGTGTTCAGTTTTAGGTTCCAAGTTTTTGGACATGTATTTTCCCTCGAACTACTCTATGATTACTTTATAATCTCTATCGAATAATCGTTTGGTGCATTATCCCCTAACTATATAATATATAAGTATTATATAGGTATATACATAGTAACATATATAGCTAAAACAAAAGCTACGCCGGTACCCATATTATATAAATAATGTTACATAAATTCCTATGTGAGGACTGAAGGAAAAGATGTGTCAAATTCTGCTCCATATAAACACTGTAATATGAAATGGAAAATGAGGAGCAGGATTTAACTTCTAACATGTAAACTACTTATTTGGGTAATGTCAATAATCAATATATTTAGCATAAATTTTACAAGATATCAATTAAAACTTTGGAGATGTTTCAAAAGTAGCACAAAAATGAATACTCCAAGCGTGGCACATAAAACTTTAGATTTCGTATTAACACGTTTAATTCTTGTATATGTATCGAAGGAAATTAAAACATATAATTATGTGTAAAAGAAATTTTAAAGCTCTAGTTTCTCTAATTTTAATCTTCGAAATACTATTTCCAATTTGAGTTAAAGTAATTTTGATTCTAAAGTTATACATTATACAGTGTTTGAAATGTTTTGTATCGACTTGTCTATAATGACTTGTTTGAAAGTTTTGTATTTTGTTTGTGATATCAGTATATATTTGATTTGCCAAAAAAGTAATATATATTATATTATATAAACATTTTTTTGGTTGAACAAAATTTTAATTTCATTTAAAATATAATAATTTTATATCATTCTCTTCTGGAATAACATTTATATATAAACTGATAATGCTATATATGTGTTAATTTATTGCAACATATAGTCTTTTATAATATTATGTTTTTGTGTTTACGGAAAGTGTCTTTTTACACTTTTTACACAAATTAATAAAATATATTATAATTTCTTTTATAGTTTTTAAATTCAAAGTTTATTTTTTCTATACATTTAAAATTAATAATTTAGATCCCCTTTTACGTTGAAAATGTAAATCGATATTTTGGTTAAAACATATTTTAACCTTTTAAAAAACTGAAAATGGAAGAAGTATGACAAATTTTTTTGATGACGTCGTATTTTCACTCTTTCTTGATTAATTAATGATTAGAGTGGACTGAAACATCATTAGATTCCTATTTAAATTGTTCTCTTATCTATCCACTTGGCTGGTCCTAAGAAACACAGAATTGAAATATTGAATAATCAATTTACTAACTTCTGGATTACGAATAAATCAACGAGTAAATGCGCCGGTTTCACATTATCCAAAAATAAACCTAATAATTAACCTATATGTGTACTACTAAACTAATTATTTGTATGGTACTAGTAGACGCATATTATTTTTTATATAATAATATTAATGTATTGTTTAATAACTTGAGGAGCATGGCTCATGATTGAAGAGAAGAATATCGAAGGCTGTCATGCTGATGAAGTTAAACTTATGCGTAGACCATATATATATTGATACTAAATTTCAATTTATTTCGGCGAACCACGCATTCATTAACTTCCAAACAAAATAATTTTTTTGATTAAGAGGGAAACATATTGATGTGAGAGCCTATATGTGAATGTTGAATGTATGAAGTTACGAACCTAAACTTTAAAGAAATTTTGTGCAAAATGACCATAAGTCCTACTTTCACCCGACATTAATTGACATCTTAGTTGTTTTTTTGTGTTTTGCCTTTTGTTTTTGCAATCTTCATTGTCTCTGTGAGTTCTTTCCTATTTTTTTTGTGTGTGCATGTGAGCTATTAGTTTTCTTTTTATTGATTATATATCTATATCTTAAGCTTTAGGATCATAAGATAACTATTAAATTTGACCCCAAAAAAAAAGATTCAAAAATATATAGAATTTTACAATCTTCACACAAGAACTATAATCCAAAAAAAAAAGGTATATGTTTATGGTAAATAAAAGACGATATATTATTAATTTATTATCATATAAATTGTAAATCCATACACGAATGAAGCCGGTTTAATTAATACCAAACTAGATTAAGACCCGTGCTAGAGCACGGGTTGAAATTTATGTGATTGTTTTTAAAAGTTTTTTTGGATAAAACATTATGCAATAAAATCATATGCTAAATATAATGGCTTCAAAAAAGATATCTATTTTGTAAATTTTATATTGTTAATGATTCTGGATAAGTAACCGTGCTATAACACTGGTTAAATTTATTTTATACAAAATTTCGAAAATTCTGATTAAGATTTTATTTTTAATTTCAGAATATGATCTGGTCTATCCCTTTAATAATTTGGTTAACGATGTGGTCTATCAATAAAATCTGTGAAATATAAATTTGTATTATTATGTTTAAAGATCTTTGAAAAAACGAGATATATGACTAAATCTTACAGAAATACAGTTTGGAATATCCATGATTTTATTTGTTACTATTAATATATTAATTATTAATTTCGAAGATCCCCAATTAAGGTTGTGTACCCAATATTTAGGTGTAACTAATTAATATATGGATTTGGAATATCCCCAATTATAGTTGCACCCAATATTTTGATGTAACCAATTAATATATGAAATAATTTATAACCTATGTATAACCTATTTGTAACCATTTATTAAAAATATAAAGTCTACCGATTTGAAGTCGTGTACTTCCGTTTTAATAAAGAAAGGATGTAAAAACTGAAATAGAAAACAGCATTTTTATGGCCTAAATTTTGGGTGGAACGTACTGTAATCAAGTGGTAAGAATTTTGGTCTTTCAAGATTGTGGTTAGTTTATTTATTTTTAGGTGTTGATTGGTTCTCCCGCTACCTCCCGCAAACGCTGCGTTTGCGGGTGGTAGCGGTTGCTAGCGATTGGAACCAATCACACAAACCGTTCCCAATCGCTCCTAATCGCTCCCAACCGCTCCAAACCACTGAATTCCAAAAACTGTTTCCTGCAAGCGTTTGCGGTTGCGGGCGATTGCGGTTAGAATTTTTTTTTTTTGTAAAAAACTTAAAAGAAATCAATGATAATGAATTTTTTTTTTGTTATATTTTCTATCTAACCATTTTACTCATTAAGGATGGGAGAAAATGAAGTACGAATACGATTGCAGAGATTATAAAATAAACAATTAGAAGAAAATAATATTCCAATTAACCATAACCCGGAAAACTTGATGTAAATTTAATGGCACATCACACATAAGTTCAAAAAAATCTAAATAAATATAATATTTCATCAGAAATTTAAGAAAATAAGATTATTTGTGAAAAATATTAAAACAAATCACCAGTGTCTCTTCTCAACTCTCACTTGACCATTCTTACCGATGCAACTACGATCTAAAGCATATGTTTTGTCATTTATCAAATTACTTGATTAAANACTGTTTCCTGCAAGCGTTTGCGGTTGCGGGCGATTGCGGTTAGAATTTTTTTTTTTTGTAAAAAACTTAAAAGAAATCAATGATAATGAATTTTTTTTTTGTTATATTTTCTATCTAACCATTTTACTCATTAAGGNCTGATTTTTTTTTGAATAATACGTATTTTAATAAATTTTAATTATAAATCAAGTTTAATAAAAAATTTGGTGTTTTTAAACATTTATATATTAGATATCACATTTATTATGTTCTAACCGCTATTGCACCCGCTGGTCAACCAGTCGTAAACCTTCCGCAAACGCACCAATTTTAA
Organism: Camelina sativa; assembly: GCF_000633955.1. Taxonomy (NCBI): domain Eukaryota; kingdom Viridiplantae; phylum Streptophyta; class Magnoliopsida; order Brassicales; family Brassicaceae; genus Camelina; species Camelina sativa. The sequence goes on from NC_025702.1 coordinate 13,789,846, forward strand.
ACCACTAAACCAATAGTTCAAAATGCTTAATAATGCTTGAAACCGCAATCGCCCGCTTCCGCAATTTCTCACAACCGCAACCGCGGCGTTTGAACCAATCAGGCCCTTAGTTGCGTTACAATCCTATGGTTAAACAGATTAATTTCTCAAAAATCTAACTAATGGTTGCTTATAGTTGTAAATACTAAATATTATGTAGGTCTAGTTTTTCCTGGAGTATATGTTTTTCTTACATATTTTTGGATCAAATTACACTGTCGTTCAAGACTATCCACTTATATAAGAAAATTCGATTTTCCACTACGACATATCGATGGATACCCGTTTATCCCCATGAGGCGATTACACTTTTGCAAGCTATTTATGACAAAATGATACTTCTTCTCTTTCGTAAAGATTGATGTTTTGGGATATTTTTTTGTCCCATAAAGATTGATGTTTTGTAAACTTCAAAAAGTAATTATTGAAAATATTTAAAATTTTAAATTGTTATTGGTTTAAAATTAAATAATATCTCTTTAGTCAAAGAAAAATATATATTTAAACTCAGTAATCATTGTTTTTTTAAATATATAAAAAGTTCTAAACATCAATCTTTATGACACAGAGGGAGTATACTTTATCTAAGGAGATTGAGAACAACTAGATTTTAACCCGCGGTATACCGCGGGATTATGTATTTTTGTATATTTTATACAACTTACTAAAAAACATTATGTTGGATCAAATATATGTTTTAAACTTTTTTACAATAATATTGAGATATTTGTAATTTTATTTTCTTTATCTATTTAAAAAATATTATTTTCATTTGAAATTTAATTAATCAAAATTCTTTTATTTTGGAATTTAATCAATCAAAATTAGTTGTTGTGAAAGTAAACATCTGTTAATATGTATAATACTTTGTAGTTAGTATAAAATTATTTAAATTTTATTCACCAATTTGAAATTAGTTAGTTTTGTCTATGAGTATGATGAAGCGGGTTAGTGTTGGTTTTTAACTTCTTTCATATAAAATTAAGTTTTAAAAAAAATTTGTTTGTGTTTTTAGACCAACCCGCAAAAATATATAAGTGTATTAATATTAACCTAATTCCCATCACATACTTATGATTATTTTTAGTCTAGGTTTGGACCCGTGGATAAATAAAATTTTCCATAAATTTATTGTTGCTTTTTTAGTATTATTATTGATATTTACACAGATAATATTATTGCTATTACTCATATGACTAAATTTGATGTATTCACTATTTAAATTGTGCAACAGGATATATATATATATATATATATATATATATTTGTATTTGACATTATAACTCTATAAATGACACATGTTTTTTAGTCAAAAAACATATATCATTTTGTGGAGGTTAGAACAAAATATACATATATATATAGTATAATAAAATCATACATTATTAGTTTATTTTTATATTTTTTCTGCCCATTTTGATATCAATTGCTCTATCCATTTTAACATAGAAAACATTAAACAATTTATGTATAATGAAAACATGTATAATGCCAAACCATGGAAAATCAAAATTGAATAAGGTAAGATACTATAGTTTCTTTTTTCATCAAAACATTTTAAAACTTGTTTTTAAAAAAGAAAATAGAAATTGATGTTGTTCAGATACTTAGGGAAATATATATTTTCATACTTGTTTTCTTAATTAAATTTTTTTTTGTATTAAATGTTTTATTTACAATGATATGTGATGTAAAATTGACCAACTTCAAGCCTTCTTCTAAAAAATGCTGTCAAAATAATAATATAGATGTCCACAAATTGAAAAACATTAACATAAAAAATGGGTTATTAATATAATAAACCAAACTAAAATGTTTTTAGAACTAGATATTCACACGCGGGACTATTTTTAAATAAAAATAAAATGTTATTTGTTTTGTAGATTAACTATATTAATAACTGATATTTAATTTGTATTTTTTTAAATGTACAACCTTACAAATACAGATATATATTAGTTAGTGTAGAAAGCATTTTGTTTGAGGTTTATTGTTTTATATTATAGGAACTATAACATACAATTAAATACTGTGTGTTTATAGAATTAATTCATATTGTTTTGTAAATTGGAAATTTAGTATTAATAAAATTAATTATAAATTAATAATTAATCTTAAAAGGAGTGATTCCTATTATTTTGGAAATTTTATCAGGATGAGAAATCTTGTTTTCCAAAATCAAAACTTAATAATAATTATTTCAATAAAAAAAAAATTAATAATTAATACTAATAACATACTTGTAAATATGTATGAATTTCAAGATTTCTTTGCTAAATGTCTAAGAAAATATAGATCTGTCAACCTCTAATTTAGTAATTTATCATTGACTTAGTAAAACTCTTTGACATACGTCAATAGAAGATCTTTGCCAAGATTTTATTTCATATAAATATTCAACTATTGTATTATTGAGATGCCGAACTTAGGGATTAAATTATACTAATTATGTCTCCTTTCTGTTCTTATTTTTTAATTGCTATTTCGTCAGGCTATATACTATATTCTTTGTTTTACACGATTATTAACGTGAGAACGGCCAATGCTTTTTTTTTTTTGCTTTTGTTTTTGATAAAAGTCTAGACTAAACCCCGGTTAACTTAGCTTGAAGGAATACAAGTTTGTTGGATACAAACGCACCATGTTAATAACTGGGATTGACACTCAAGCGGTCAAGCCGCAGCCAATCTAAAAACCTTCGACATGTTCGGTTGTAATCCTCTCACACTTTATTCTAGAAAATAGAACGGCATGGATGGAATACCTGTATTAACCAAAACTTGGTTTTTTTTTTCTCATGATTATTCTAGGCTCTGTATAATTGTTAATGATTTGTTAAGAAAACCAAAAAAAAACAAAACAAAAGGAATTGTTAAGATGAAGAAAATAAAAACGTAAGTAATAGAAGCATATATACTAGCTGTGAGACTTTGACATAATAAAGTCTACGTGGCACTGAATGGATTAGTGGGTTCCAATTAAAGCTACAAAATTAAATAAATTGCGATCAAAGGAATATTTTTGTACTATATGATTATGAATATTACTTACTTTAAAACATAACCAAATAGGTCAATGCTCTTGTATATTTACAATTAAAGCAAGTTTTGTTACGTCAAGTATCATATCATATATGGTTAGAGATAAACATAGCTCTCAAGAGTCTCAGTCTCGTGAAATAAAATAGCTTTCACTGTTAGTGTTTCCATATCATATGGTTTATTTCTTCATGTTAAGTCATAGAGTAAATCTCATATTTGTTTTTTTCCATTCTATATTTCATATTTGTTTTTTTTTGTCAAAGAATTTCATATTTGTTTCTTTATTATTTTCAGTTTAAATCTCTTATATGAGTTAGGCCAAATAAGGAAAAACTAAGTGAAATTGCAAATCGACACGTATAGCAACAATGTGCCGTGCCGCTACGGGAAAACTGAAAAGTACTGAATTGAAATGAAAATGCTATGACATTCGCATGTGAGCCCAAAGATTCCGAAGTTATTAAGCTAAACATGATTATGAGAGCGGTTAAGGCCAATGATTAGGACTTAGATAGTTAAGCCGGTACCCAAAGAGAAAAATCTTTTATATTTCTGTTTCGTAATACTTGTCTATCTTTGTTTAATGTTAGACAAATTATTAAAATAAATATTTAACTATTATAATGTTTTTCTGATAATTTTTTCTTGGTAGTAACAAAAAAGATGGTGAATTTATTAAAATTATTAATCAATGAAATCATATACATGGAAAGTATTATGCAGTATAATGTTTTTTTTTTTTTTGCCAGCAAGTATAATGTTTCTTTGAAGTTCACGTTTGCCTACATAAGCTAGGAGCCCAAATTCACTGCTGAAGTGAAGCATTGTCTTCCGACAAGACACCAGATCTCCCCATATATATGCACTGGTTGATCCAACCTGTGGAACTGAGCGGAAGCTCATAAGTCATAACTGCGGTTAAAACAGAACACGTCTTACAAAACAAGAGTTAGACTGGTAAATATAGGAAGTAGACTTACTAACTGTTAGTAACTTTTAAAAATGAAATCAACATTTTGAATAACGAGAAAAATCTTTTTAACAAGATGTTCGAAATGATAAAACTACCACATCTTATTTCGATCCAAAACTGGGTGAAAGTGCAAGTTTGTGAGCTATTGAATAAATTAGATTAGTTGAAGTTATGTCAATTAATTAGCTGCAAAGGTTTTTATATTCTAAGTGATGATGCAAAATACGTTTGCAGATAATGAGTTTTGCGAGTGCTATATAGTATCATGTATATTGATTATTGAACTTTCTCTTGCGATTTGTTGCATGTTTACTGATAATCATATTGGATTCTGAAATGATTAAAACACAACAAATTGTTAGGGCTGATGGGCTTCGACTGGGCAAGTTATTATAACGCGTATCTACAATTTAGTAAAGTTCAGTTTCTAGCATATACTAAACACACCTACTCCTAGTCTAGATGTACATATAACTTTTTTAGATGGTTGACACTTGAAACTAGGGCGACCAAATCCGATGGTTTCAAAGTTTTCAAAATTTTTAAACTCGTTTAATTCTTTTACATAATTTGAGATTTAGCTTCAGTTCAAACTTCATAACCTTTTTAAATTTTATATATACTTCTTGAAAAGATGGTTTTAAAGTTTCAGTTCAATGAAGTTTGGTTGAACCAACTGATCTTACCATTATTATTCATTTGAAATGCATGGGGCTGAAGCCTGAAGGCAAGACTGACTCTTCTTTAATTGGTTTTAGTTTATGAGATACTTTTTCAAAGCAAAGTAACTTGAGATGCAAACTTTTGAGTTGATACTTCCAACCACCATTGACTTAAAAAAAAAAAAAAAAAATTATGTATAAAATTGTATATATTACGAAGCATCTTATTTCATGACTAGATATTTTTTGTAGCCAAAAAAATATGATGTAAGCTGTAGGCATTATTACTTTACAAACAACAAAAAAATATCATCTTAAAAAATAATACATACATCATTCCATTTCCAGGCGTCTCTAATTCTGTGCGATTTTTTTCTAGGGTAATCAAAATGATTCCTAAAGTATGTCATCAATGCAAATCATATAATTATAACGCATAAAAATTCATGTAATCTGTTCATAACACGCATACGATTTTTAACACAACGTTATTTTGAGAAACAAAATCTCCAAAATTTGATTTTTAAGTATACATATATTTTTCAAATAAGGTAACATTTTTTCATAAAACATGAAAAGCCAAATATACCAAAACCGAAACTGTATCCATAAATTCGAAAAACCTATTTAATAGTACGTGACAATTCCCCTTTTTTATTATTTTGGTCAAGAATAACCATTTATTTAAGAAAAAAAAATCAATATCGCATATATATACTTCTAATATAAGTTGTTAGAAGTATATAATTCACTTTCTCTCAGTCTCTATAAAGTAAAAAAAAAAAACATAGCGAACAACAAACAAAGACCATCTAATTTTACTTTCTAAGATCTCTGTTTCGTCTTTATTTGAATTGTTCTTCGTTTTTTTTTAAGATTCTAGGTCAAAAACTCTTGATCCATTCTTCTCTCTCTCTCTCTGTGATCGAAAGGTTTAAACTTTTTTTTTTTTTTTTTTAATTCGACGAAAAAACCTCTCCGGCGATGGTTTTATCGGCGAAGCAAACTTTCTCAACAAAGATCGGGCTTTTCCGACGAAACCCTTCTTCACTTCACCAAAGATCTCCACTTTCTCTCTCCTTTCCATCGACGACGGAGCTTCCAAAACGCACCGTTTTATCCGTCACGAAGCCGCTTCATCTCTCTTCTCTGAGAGCCAAGTCTCCGTTAGTGAGACCCTGTGAAGCTTACGAAGCTGACCGATCAGAGCCAACGCCTCCGATCGGTGGTGATGATGCTACGGCGGAGGCGGCGTTGGAAACGAAATCGGAAGCGGCTAAGCGTTTGAAGATCGGGATTTACTTTGCTACTTGGTGGGCTTTGAACGTTGTGTTCAATATCTACAACAAGAAGGTCTTAAACGCTTACCCTTACCCGTGGCTCACCTCGACGCTCTCTCTTGCCGCTGGTTCGTTGATGATGCTAATCTCTTGGGCTGTTGGGATCGTTGAGACTCCCAAGACTGATTTCGATTTCTGGAAAACTCTTTTCCCGGTAAGTGGGTTGGTAGGGGGGGGGGGGAATTATATGAGGTTTGGTGGGTTTGGTGAGTTTTTGCTTTTGTGAAAAGGAAAAAAAAAAGGTTGAAACTTTTGGTTTGATTTCGATGTTTACGATGATGGGTATGTGAGGTTTAAGGTCAAATTGATGCAGATCTTGCAGGAATATTTGTTGTTGTTTTGTTGTTACCTGAGTGATATGCTTAGTTTTGTTTGCTTCCTGAGATAAAAAAAACTACTGAGGGAGAGAGAGAAGAGAAAGTGATGTTTTTTTTGGCTGTGTTTGGGTTGATAGGCTACTGAATTTTGTTGTTATAATTTCTGAATTTTCATAGCTAAATTATGAAATAATCAAGAGTCATAATTTAGCTTCGACGGTGAGTATTGAATTTTTTGATATTTTGTTGTACTAAAAAGTTTGTTTTTGTTGGATTTGCGTAAAGGTTGCTGTGGCGCATACAATTGGTCATGTGGCTGCGACGGTGAGTATGTCAAAGGTTGCGGTTTCGTTCACTCACATCATCAAGAGTGGTGAACCTGCGTTTAGTGTGCTTGTCTCTAGGTTCATTTTAGGTGAAACCTTCCCAACTTCGGTGTACCTGTCTCTCATTCCTATCATTGGTGGTTGTGCTCTCTCGGCCCTTACTGAGCTTAACTTCAACATGATTGGTAACATATATCTCTTGATACGTTGGTTATATATCAAATGTTTTTTCTTCATCTTTTTTTCGTTTTATCTTCTACATATTGATGTGTAATTGGGACTGATTCTTGAAATGGCTTTGCTTGTTTGATTTTGGCTTTAAATCTGCGGCTTCTGCTTTTCAGGTTTTATGGGAGCTATGATATCGAACTTGGCTTTCGTCTTCCGTAACATCTTCTCCAAGAAGGGAATGAAGGGAAAGTCTGTGAGCGGAATGAACTACTACGCTTGTCTCTCAATGTTGTCTCTACTGATACTCACTCCCTTTGCGATTGCGGTTGAAGGACCTCAGATGTGGGTCGATGGTTGGCACAATGCGCTCGCTGCTGTCGGACCACAGTTTGTCTGGTAAGTTCCCTCTAAAATCTCTTACGAGAAGACAACTCTTTTAAACTCTAAAGATAAATTTTTTTTACGTGTTTAATGCATTCTTGTCCTGTACCTAGAATCCGTTGTGAAAGACCCACTTGTCAAGTTCTTGTCTTTAACTTTGAAATTCATTTTGTTATCATCCAAATGATTAAGAATCCTGGAGTCTTTTTTAGTGGTTAGGCGTATATATATGTGATCCATTCGCTTATCCGATTCCACTTTTTCTTTCATCAAATTTGCAGGTGGGTACTCGCGCAGAGTGTGTTCTATCACCTTTACAACCAAGTCTCTTACATGTCTTTAGACCAAATCTCTCCCTTGACATTCAGTGTTGGTAACACGATGAAACGTATCTCCGTCATTGTCTCCTCCATCATTATCTTCCGCACTCCAGTCCAGCCAGTTAACGCCCTTGGAGCTGCCATTGCTATCCTTGGAACCTTCTTGTATTCCCAGGTAAAAACATCCAAGATCCAAAACACAAACCTTCAGTTGACCAGAATACCCCTATTATCCATATGAAACTATGATAAATAAGCGTCTCTAGGCTTTCACTTCACACCCACATGATGAACCTTTGCCATATGATTAGACTCTTAACTATATAACTTCCTTAGACATTATCAAGAAACCGTCTTAGTTTATTGGCTTGATATATAATTCAAGAATCAAGATTCGCGTTTGTTTATCCTGGTTTTGGCGTTTCGTGCAGGCAAAGCTCTGATTTGGAAGACATAAGGGGTGTACGGGTGTGGTGTTGAGCTAGTGAATTCGGTTTAAACCGAGGGAAAGAGCTTAATGTAGATATCCTCAATAATGACAAAAGACACGAGAATGCTTTTAGAGTGTGTTAGGCGGTTATTTAATTTGAGTTTTTTCTTTTTTGAATTTGGGGGAAGTGAGAAGATTGCCTCTTTTGTAACTAAAGTGGGATATAGATATTGTCCCCTTGAGAATAAGACGACACCCTGAAACTCTCTTTTCAACTAAGAGAGAAAATATCATTCAAAAAGAAATAGAGAATATATTATCTCCAGATTATTCATGTTTTGCTGTCATTATGCATACACAAGGTTCTTGTTACGTGAACTAGTTATGTTGGAAAGAGTTGATGTCCAATTTATATTTTACTAAAGAGTATTTTATTGACTAAAGGACCCCAAACAGACAATAGTAATCAATAATGGATTTTATTACAAAAGTAATGTTGATACTTGGAAATGGAACAGAGACATTAGATTTGGTTCAGACTTGGAAAAGAGACGGAGAGATGTCTATTGGGAGTTCAGAAGAGGCAGAGAGATGTTTGTGGTGAAGAATATACTAAAAAAATATTCTCTCTCTATCGTAATTTGCAATTTGCTTATTTTATTTTTATTTATTCATCAAAGTCACCATTAAATCGTAAAGGATCACAACGGGAACATGACACAGTAGCAGATGCTATAGTATATGCGAATATATATGTCTTCCAACAATTGGACCTCTTTCATTCTTTATTTCTAATGTAACATTGGAATGTAGTAGCTATTAACCGATTAAATTAGCTGCATTGGTCATAGTATCATACAGGTCTTCTTGAAGGTATGTATCAATGCATAACCATTGAGATTCGTATTTTCATGTCTGTTGTATCTGCCCAAAAGTAGGTTTTAGTTTTGATTACGAGAAATAAGAAAGCAAATTGACGAACAAAACACTCGAGCTCTTTCAAAAATATGAAATGTGTTTTTTATTGATAATCATACATTTATTCAAATTCTGTTCTATTCGTTTATCATTTTCTATTTCCAATTTTTTTTGTTGGAAACGTTCTTGACCAGAGAGAAGCAAAGTACAAACATATTACAAGTACAAAAAGGATTTCATTGTCTGAAAACTAAAATAACACAAACAAAAGTGTTTCTTTTCAAACTTCAAGATACTTAGCCACTGTCTGAACATCTTTATCTCCTCTTCCGCTGAAGTTCAAGACCACTCTCGTTCCGTCTGCTAACGTGGGGCATAGCTTCTCGAGGTAAGCTAATGCGTGTGAGGTCTCTAGTGCTGGAATTATTCCCTCTAACCGGGACACTCTCTTGAATGCTGCAAACCGCAAATCAAAGAGAATGCAAAAGGCATGTTACAAAACAATTTTTGAATACAGAACTAAAGACTATGCATTGATACATACCTTCCAACGCTTCTTCGTCGGTTATGCTATAGTATTCAGCCCGTCCCATGTCTTTGAAAAAACTGTGCTCAGGTCCGACTCCAGGGTAGTCCAATCTGTAAGAGAAAATCAAACCATGTTTATGCAACCGTGGCTAACTAAGTAGACTATTAGATAATCTGCATTCAACCATATAAATAAGAAAGTTGCGATGGGCCTTATATGCCCGCCATGGATCGGTCAACTTGCAGTTGGGCCAGGCCAAGTTCATTCAGTTGACTTTATATTTGGCAAAATCAGAGCTGGCTCAGTATGGACCAAGCTAGGCTAGCTCATCACCACATCCCTACTTATGATGGCTAGCGGATCTAAATAGAGAATCTCACTTACCCTGCACTGATGGAGTGTGGTTCAATGATTTGTCCATCATCATCTTGCAGCAAGTAACTCATGGCTCCATGGAGGACACCAACATCTCCCTTTGTCAATGTAGCAGCGTGTTTGCCACTGTCTAATCCGAATCCCGCTGCTTCCACACCGATCATCCGGACCTCTTTGTCGTTTACAAATTCATGGAAGAGTCCCATAGCGTTTGAACCACCACCGACACAAGCCACCAAGACATCTGGCTTCCCTCCCCATTTCTCCAACGCTTGTCTCCTAGTTTCTTTACCAATCACAGCATGGAAGTCTCTTACCATCATCGGGTAAGGATGAGGACCAGCCACAGATCCCAATATGTAATGGGTAGTCTCCACATTGGTCACCCAATCTCTTATTGCTTCGGATGTAGCATCCTTCAATGTCGCTGTTCCAGAGTGAACTCCTCTCACCTGTAACACAAGAAAGGTTCAGAAACAATGTTTATCGCATTTAAAAAAACAGATGGCTAACCAATGAGATAATTTCTTTAGCATCACCTCAGCACCAAGAAGTCGCATCCTGAACACATTGAGTGCTTGTCTCTCCATATCTTGAGCACCCATATAGATAATACACTCCAGACCAAAACGGGCACACACAGTAGCTGTAGCCACACCATGTTGACCAGCTCCTGTCTCAGCAATAATCCTCTTCTTTCCCAAACGCTTGGCAAGAAGAGCCTGAGCCACAGCATTGTTAATCTTATGAGCACCAGTATGGTTCAGGTCTTCTCTCTTCAAGTATATAAGCGGCCCTTCCCCATTTTCACGCCGGTAATGCTCAGTGAGCCTCTCCGCAAAATACAGAGGGCTTTCTCTACCAACATAGTCCTTCAAGATCCCTGCCAACTCTCTCTAACAAAAGATTCATTGACACAAAACACACATGAATCAGCCATTGAAACAAGATTCGTAATTATATCATTCTCGCACTGTTCCGTATAATCTCTGACCATTTCATCTATGAACAATTCATTCAGGTGCCCTAGAATATACATTTCCCATCAACAAGATCCAAACTTTTTATGAATCTGCAAATTCAAAACGCAAAAGTGTATCAATTTGACTCTATACCTGGAAATCATCGTCGGTGGCGAGAGCATAGAAAGCTGATTCAAGCTCAGAGAGAGCGTGCATAAGGGTTTCAGGTACATACTTGCCACCAAACTTGCCAAACCGACCGAACGAATCGGGTCTTTGCCAAAGAGCCGGGTCAGATCCGGGAGCCATAAGAACAGCCGGGTCCTTGGCGATAGTGCAGGAGACGGAGAAAGATGATGACTTGGAGCTGCGAGACGATGGCAGAGGCGTAAAGTTGAAAGCTTTGAAGGGTGATGATCTCAAATGGGTGAGCTGAGAAGAGGAAGAAGAGGAAGAAGACGAAGGAGGAGATGGAGAAACGGAGGCTCTGAAAGTAGCAGAGGCTGCCATTACTGAATCTCTCTGAGTCAAACAAATTTATATATTCTTCTTCTTCCTTCTCCCTTGAGATACCCTTTCAAAGTGTTTTGTTTTGGGTGTTTTTATAGATTTCATTGATAGATTCTTTTTTTTTTTTTCCAAAAACAATTGGTCAAAATTTCTGACCACAAAAAAAAAAAAAAAATCATATTAAAGTACTATTGTTGAGCAAATCAATTTGGTTATTTGTGGTCTTCTCTTATTATGAAGCAAAACATATGATTTTAGCCAAATAAGACTTTTACCAAAACGAAAAAAAGTTGGTACGACTCCGAAAATGAAAATGAGTACTTTTAACACATGCTTTTGAAAGAAAGAATAAACATATCCAAATGAGCCATCATCACCTACCCGTATTCTTGGCTCTACCCCTACCCCTAGTACCCTTATTTTATTTCAGTTAGTATATGCCATAGATGATAGATTGTTAAAAATTATTCTACAGCTGTCCATACTCGAGGGAGGTTTGGTCTGGCCTAACCTCCAAGCTTCTTAACTCTGTTTCTTCAGTGGAGTGGGTCGTCATCATCAAGCTCCTCATTGATACATCACTGGGAAAGGATCGTTTATTCTTATTGGCTATTGCGATATTCTTTTCAGTTGCTGGCACATTCACTCTGGAAGGAGCGAAACAATAGAAGACATGGAGAAGGACTGATCGCATCCCAACTAACCAGGAGGCTAGACAAGGATGTTCGGACAGACTAACCTCTATTAGAGAGCAAGGTGATTATTTATGAGAAGTGCATGGAGATTTGGTTTGCTACAAGATAGGAGGATCTCTCACTACCCTCTTTTTAAACAATTGTTTTGTCCTTCAAAGGCCACATTACCGTAGCAGTTGATGTAAAAAGGTTTATTTTGTCGAATAAATTTTACATATTATTCAAAAAAGAAGACAAAAAAAGAAAAAAAAGATTATTCAAATTATATATATTTTTTTTCAAAACCTTATGTTTTATTTCTCGAAAACCATTAAAATAACGAGAAAGCTTCACTGTTATTTGGGTTGGTAAATGTTTTAAAAGGAAGAGCAATTTAGGTTAATGATATGCTACTGTAAAAGATAAGGGTAGGTGATGGCCATTGGTTCACTTGAACAAAGTTGAAGAAAATCCCATAATATATATTTCTTTAAATTATTCTTCAGAGTAAGGTATTTTTATAAATTCTTTTTATAAATAAAAAGTTGGTCACATTTTCTGACCACAAAAAGATGTATACAATCAATAAAAATGCATCTTTAGTAATACCAATAAGATTTTTTACCAAAAAGAAAAAAGCAAATAAGTTAACCAAATTAAGACTTTTGACTTTTAATTTAAGATTTTAACCAAATTAAATAAGATTTATTTCTTAACAAAAAATTTGTTTGCTGTAATTCAAAAAATGAGATAAGATGTTAACACATGATTTGATATAAATATCCAAGTGAGCCAATAGCCATCACCTACCCTTATATTTTACAGTAGCATATTCATGATGTACCTAGATTTCTTCCCTTTTAAAACATTTACGACATTCACTATATGACTCATCAGAATTACAAAATCACATATTGATTAAAAGAGAAGAAGAAATCTTGAGATCTTAAACAGGCATAACCGAGAGAAGACAAAGTTTTCAGGTGCATCAGTTCTTCTTTTATTTTAGTTTTAAAATTCGTTGTTGTTATAATATCTTTATTTTGCTTAAATATTATGAGATATATGTGCTGCATTTACATTTTAATGATTTTACTTTAGTGTTTTTCTTGCTCCACTGTCTGCGTCCACTGATTTTGAATGATAAAATTGTCATATCGATTATGGATTTGAATACATACAACATCATTTTTGTTCATCAATATGTAGCATATTTTGTAGAAATCGTTTACAAGGAATTTCATAGCCAAATTGTTTAGAAAATTGTGTCGAGAGAGTAGTTATAGTTTAAAGTTTTCAATAGTTTTTTTATTATGTTTTTTAAACAGAGGTAAAATAATTGTGTACCAGTATGGATATGTTGACTGTAGAGAGTTGAAACCTCTGTATTCTTATTGTAATTTGGTTTTGTTGTCCCTTTTTAAAAGTTATATATAAAGATGTCTTTTTTTTTTTGATGGCTAGTGCAATAGATTCGGACATATTTATTGAAAGCTTAAAACTGTAAATGCAAAGGAGATAACATCAATTCACTAACGATTTTTGTTTTATGCATATTAGGATTTCGATCGGAAGAGATGACTTCTAAGAGAATGGCTTCAAGTATCGAACTAGACGCATTATCCAATCTACCAGATGTACTTCTGATTATGATCATCTCTTGTTTGTCGTTTAAGGAATGTTTAAGGACCAGTTTACTCTCTAAGAGGTGGAGGTATCTCTGTCGTGAGACAAGACACATTTCTTTCAAGGAATCCGAGTATGTGGACCGCTCTGTCCCCGACAGAAGATCTAAAAGGATTTCGTTTGTTAACTACATGTGTCAATGGGTCTCTCGATATCACGGTTACTGCCTGGAAACCTTCGAGATTAAGTTCTCTATTCCATGGGGATTTACGGCAGAGATGGAGTCCCTGATCGAATTCGCAGTCGCAAGAAAAGTCAAGAACCTAGTTCTTGATTTCACAGACTTTTATTGGTCAGTCACTAAAGATGCGTCGAGGTTTTACGAGGTTTATGTGCATTTACCAGCAAGCGTTTACAATTCAAGAACCCTCGAATCGCTGAAGATATATTCGTGCGGGTTTGACCCCTCGAAGCTCACAAACTCTGGATCGCTTAGAAAGCTCTCTATAGGTTGGATCGAACTCACAGGGGACGAGTCTTTGATATCAACCTCTCCTACGCTCAAGAGTCTAAGTTTTAGTTATTGTTGGGGTGCTGATATCAACAACATAGCCGGAGATATCAAGGAATTTGAATTTGAGAACTGTGAAGTCTCTCTTTACATGGCTTGTTCCTTTGATCTGCCTAATGTAGAGATATTCAAGTACTCAGGCCAACTGCTTGCTTTTGATGTCAAGAAAATGAATAAGTTCAAAGAAGTTTATTTAGATTTTGAGGCAGAGGGCGACTACGAAGTACCCAATCAAAGAACCAAATTAGAAGGAACTATGCTTTCTGGCTTCCTTAACAGTCTTGGAGGTGCGAGGACCTTAAGTGTATGCCCTTTTCTCCTTCAGGTATATATTTAAATCTTAACTTCTTTACATTACATTTTCACGTTATTAACATATCTTTGAGAATGAGAATTGAGCAAAATATTTTACTAGGGGATATATATAGTATAGGTTAGTTTCAAAATATAACGATTCTCCCTATCAAAGTTTTAAATAGCCTAGTAGCTAATATAGTAGTATGTGTAGTATCTTTACCTTATAAGCTAATGCGTTGTAATTGATTGATATAAAGACTGGTTAGTTGACAGTTATCTTTATCTGAGTAAGTGCATCCATGTGTTTTTCTTTTTGAAGGCTATCCAAGAATGTGATGATCCGTCTTCTTTACTTCGTCCTATGAAAACACAACATTTGGTGCTGAGAACGAGGTTGCATGTCATGGAGTTTAAAGGAATTACGCTCCTCCTCAATAATTGCCCTAACCTGGAAACGTTAACTTTGGATATCTTCACTCGAAGCTTTTTCTCGGTAAGATTACTATAAATATATATATATATTAGTGGGAATTTGAGAACAATAGTTATATATGTATGATTTTCCCTAAAAAGTCATAATTTGTCGTTTTGATATATTGCAGTACGCTAAATCATATTGTGGCGTCGGTCCACGTTCATATTGGAAAAAAAGTCTTACCTAC
>NC_025702.1:13805854-13829956 GCF_000633955.1 Camelina sativa
AAAAGTCATAATTTGTCGTTTTGATATATTGCAGTACGCTAAATCATATTGTGGCGTCGGTCCACGTTCATATTGGAAAAAAAGTCTTACCTACAAGAATCTTCCTAAGACACTTAAGGTCGTGGTCGTGAGGAACTTCAGTGGTTGCTTTGGAGAGCTAAATGTTTTGAAGATTTTGATTCAGTTGGGAAGTGGGCGTTGTCCCGGTCGTGCGCATGGGCCATTACTAGAAAGAGTGGAGCTTTACGTGCGTAGTGATATGGCGGACTGTAAGAGGATGGAGGCACATGATGGGGCCGAGATGTTACAGAGTATTTCAGGGGATGTGCAGGTTCTTGTACACGATCCTTGAAGAGTTGCAGAGCTATCTATGATCAAGACTTCTCAGTGGTAGTGGTTTGTTTATTTGTCCCATTTAATGATGCTGTTCTCTGTTTGTTTGATTTTCCCAAAAATTTGAACTTCTCAGTTAAAGCTTTTGATTTTATGTGAACCATAGATAATAAAGAATTATTGAGTAATATTAAGATTTTATATACATCTTGTTTTTATAGATTTTTTTTTAAAATAAATGGTTTAAGAAAATAAAATAAAATAAATTATATCCAAAACCTCATACTCGCTCATACTTTGAAGTGACCTAGACGGAAATCATCAAATCTTGATCGATTTACCCGATTGCGTTTACAATCAAACGAACATTGAGTCACTAAAACTATACGCTTGTGGAATCAACTCGACAAGATTCAAGAACTCGACTCTGGGCTAATAAGCTTCACAATCGGTTGGCTTCAGATCTCTGAACTCTGAAGTCACTACCTTGTTTTCCAAGTTTCCGTCTCTTGAGAGTTTTAGGCTTATAAACTGTGAGAGTCTTGGAGATGAAGAAATGCTTTTGGGTGAAAACCAGAACCGTTTAGTTAAGAGAAATAGTCCTTAAAAACTGTGATTTCGCTGAGCCAATTT
Organism: Camelina sativa; assembly: GCF_000633955.1. Lineage (NCBI taxonomy): Eukaryota > Viridiplantae > Streptophyta > Magnoliopsida > Brassicales > Brassicaceae > Camelina > Camelina sativa. The sequence goes on from NC_025702.1 coordinate 13,806,821, forward strand.
GTAAATTTGATATACCAAATTAATAGCAGTAATGTTGGAATACAATCCAAGTCCCACATCTGAAATTTGATAAAACTATCATTAATATATAAAGTGTTAGGATCAATCTACTAATTGCCAGTTGGTTTTGAGTTAGAAGCCCAAGATAAACCCAAAATTTAACATGATATCAGAGCCCAAAGTTAAAATTCTGGTGGATCTAGAAAAGTGGATACGGACATGCCTCTTGTTAATCCGAGTAATGGGAACCCAAGAAGGGGTTTATTATCTGAGTAAGTGCATCCATGTGTTTTTCTTTTTGAAGGCTATCCAAGAATGTGATGATCCGTCTTCTTTACTTCGTCCTATGGACACACAACATTTGGTGCTGAGAACGAGGTTGCATGTGATGGAGTTTAAAGGAATTACGCTCCTCCTCGATAATTGCCCTAACCTAGAAACGTTAACTTTGGATATCCTCAGTCGAAGCTTTTTCTCGGTAAGATTACTATAAATATATATATATATATATATTTATATATTAGTGGGAATTTGAGAACAATAGTTAGTTATATATGTATGATTTCCCCTAAAAGTCATAATTTGTCGTTTTGATATATTGCAGTACGCTAAATCATATTGTGGCGTCGGTCCACGTTCATATTGGAAAAAAAAACTTACCTACAAGAATCTTCCTAAGACACTTAAGGTCGTGGTCGTGAGGAACTTCAGTGGTTGCTTTGGAGAGCTAAATGTTTTGAAGATTTTGATTCAGTTGGGAAGTGGGCGTTGTCCCGGTCGTGCGCATGGGCCATTACTAGAAAGAGTGGAGCTTTACGTGCGTAGTGATATGGCGGACTGTAAGAGGATGGAGGCACATGATGGGGCCGAGATGTTACAGAGTATTTCAGGGGATGTGCAGGTTCTTGTACACGATCCTAAAAGAGTTGCAGAGCTATCTTTGATCAAGACTTCTCGGTAGTAGTGGTTTGTTTATTTGTCCCATTTAATGATGCTGTTCTCTGTTTGTTTGATTTTCTGAATAATTTGAACTTCTTGGAAAGGGGTCATCTACGTGAACCATAGATAATAATAAAGAATTATTGAGTAATAATGTAATATTAAGTTTTTTTATACATCTTGCTTTTATATACTAAAAAATTATATGATTTTCGAAATAATTTTTTTTATGATTTTTGAAAGTAAAATAAAATAAAGTATCTATATATAATAGTAAACCCATTTTTTTGGGGTCAATTTTAATCTAACGGATGAGATTATTTTTATTATCTCATTTAACGGTTTAAAGTTATTGATGATCCCAATAGTTGCAAGTTTTTTTTCCAATAATCATGTTTTTTCGTCGTACCCCCATCTTTTAAAAATTGTACATATTAAACCATTTGTTAATGATCTCAAAAGTTGCAATGTTTCGGTCCAACAATTGTGTTTCTTCGCTGCACCCCCAGCTTTCCATGTTGGCACCCGTTAGTTTTCACACTCTTTTGTTTTACACCTGTTTATTTATATAAAGTTGCAATGTTTTGTTACAACAATTGTGTTTATTCGTCGTACTCCTAGCCTTCAATGGTTGCACTTGTTAGTTTTCACACATTTTTGTTTTACACCTCTTTGTTTTCACACTCTTTGTTTTTTTTTTATATATATATGCAGATTTTTATTGACTTTGAAAAACGTTTTTGTTCTTTGAGTATGATTAATGATCTCACCCTTTGTTAATGATCTCAACAGTTGCAAAGTTTCGGTCCAACAATTGTGTTTCTTCGTTGCACCTCCAACTTTCTATGTTGGCACCCGTTAGTTTTCACACTCTTTTGTTTTATACCTCTTTGTTTATATAAAGTTGCAATTTTTTGATCCAACAATTGTGTTTCTTCGTCGTACCACTAGCTTTCAATGGTTGCACTTGTTAGTTTTTCCACATTTTTGTTTCACACCTTTGTTTCACACTTCTTTGTTTTCACACCTTTTTGTTTTTATATATATACAGATTTTTATGGATTTTGAAAAGAGTTTTCATTATTTAAGTATTATTAATGATCTCACCTTTTGTTAATGATCTCAAAAGTTTCAAAAACTCGATCCAACAATTGTGTTTCTTTGTCGCACCCCCAACTTTCTATGTAGGCACCTGTTAGTTTTCACACCTTTTTGTTTTACACCTCTTTGTTTATATAAAATTACAGTGTTTTGATCCAACAATTGTGTTTCTTCGTCGTACCCCTTGATTTCAATGTTTGTACTTCTTAGTTTTTGCATCTTTTTGTTTCACACTTTTTTGTTTTACAGTCTTTATTTTCATATTTTTGCATCTTTTTGTCGTACCCCCATCTTCAAAAATCGCATCTATTAGTTTTTCACATTTTTTACCCTTCTATGTTTTACACCTTTATATTTTACACCTCTTTGTTTATTATATATAAACTTTTATGGAATACAAAAACAATTTTCGAATTTATTGTTTTCTGAGTATTTTTTATACTTACAAGTTAATATATAAAATCATAGATTTATATTTTTATATATTATAGCAAACTCACTTTTAGGGGTCAATTTAAATATAACTGATGAGATTATTTTTATTATCTCATCTAACTGTTTATATTTGTTAATGATCTTAAAAGTTGCAATATTTTGATTCAACAATTGTGTTTCTTCGTCGTACTCCCAGCTTTCAATGTTCACATTAGTTAGTTTTCGCACATTTTTGTTTCACACTTCTTTGTTTATATATACATTTTATGGACCTTGAAAAGAGTTTTTGTTATTTGACTATTGTTTAATACCTCCAAATTTGAAAATTCTGAGTATTATTTTCTTTCAATTTATTAATCAACATTAATTCACTCATCTTTGTTAATAAAAATTGAATTTTTTTATTTATTGATTCATTCATCTAACTTTTGTTTGGTGACGTTTTCCATCTAATTGTATTGCTCATCTCTTTCAAGTATTAATTTAGGTAATTAATTGTGATTTCTAATTTTTCATAGATTTATCTTTTTAGTCAATTTGGTTGGTTGCAGTTGCAGCTATGAGCTTTTTCTCCCTGATTCTCTTATTATTTTTTATAAATTTTGATAGAATAATGATTTAATTTTTATTCTATGTGAATATCTTTCAAAATTGACTATCTGAGTATGATTCGGTAAACATAGATTTATATACCTTTAACATTATTCTCTTATTGTCACTGAATCGATTTTTCATTTTTTTATATATATATCAGATCTCTGTAGTCACTACCTTGCTTTTCAAGTTTCCGTCTCTCTTGAGAGTTTGAAATTTATAAACTGTGCGACTCTTGGAGATGAAGAAATTGTTTTGGGTGAAAACCAGAACCGTTTCGTTAAGAGAATTAGTCTTTAATGATTGCGATTTCGCTGAGCCGGTTTGTAAATTTGATATACCAAAAGAAGTAATCTTCAAGTATTTTGGAATAGTTCCTTACTTTTTACTTACAGAGTTAACGAGCAGATGCAAGAAGACTTAGATTTTGATTTGGAGACGACATATGCTATTGGAACCGGAGAAATCCTTGCTCGTCTTGTGACGACATCTCTCTTATGCTAAGACTTTAACTGTCTGTTCATATTTCCTCTAGGTATATACAAAATCACTCAACATATCTAACATCTTACACACTCATGATCACTGATCAGACCTTTAATTACGTTTTTTTTTTGTTTTTTTTTTTTGGGAGAAAGATGGTCCAAAATGTGGAGGATGAAGTTGCAACATCTGGTGTTAAAAAGTTGAAGTTGAGTCTGCATCCATATGAGTTTGTAGGGATTAGGTACTTGATTAATAACTGTCCGGATTTGGAATCTCTCACGTTTTGAATGGTTCCTCCAAGACCAATTATGAAGGTAATTAATTAAGTTACTACAATATATAGATCTTGGTATTGTTAGAACACACAATAAAGCAAGATGTCAAAAGAGGAACGATTGAGCTTAGTGGATTGATTTTTGATGTGCCGACGCTTGTGTTTCCGGTTGAGATTTACCAAGTAAATATTGGCTATATCAAATCAGTTTATAGTGTTTGGAAAGGACACTTAAAGTCGTTGAGGTGAAGGGTTTTGGTGGTGGCTGGTTGCATGGTTCGAGTTGCGTGTACTGCAATATTTGATTCGGTATGGTCGTGTTATGGAACGGCTTAATCTGTATGTGGACGAAGCTCAAAGGAACAAATGCACTTATTGGAGAGCTTATATGGTTCAGCAAATCAAGAAAGCTTCCAGCCGCTTACAGATTGTAACTATATGTATACAAAACAACGTTTGAAATTAAACCCTATTTGTGAGTCGGTTTTGGAATGTTTTTAAAACTCTTTGGGTCAAACTTTATAATCCTCTTTTTTTTGTGATTTTCGAGTTTTTTTATGAAGTGTTTAAATTGGCTATCAAATGTGTTTTTTTTTTCTTCTTTTTTTTGGCTTAGTTCGTTTTGAAATTGTATTTTTATTTAGTCCATCATCTTAAATCCAACTGCAGCATAAAAAACAAAAAGAAACAAACTGTTTTTTTGGTTCTCGTATATCCAAACCCTTTCGAAGTTATTCAACGAACTATCAAATAAGCACAAATAACAATCAATCACGGATTTGGAGCTTAATTATACGGTTCAGCAAATCAAGAAAGCTTCCAGCCGCTTACAAATTGTTTATTATACAAAACAACGTTTGAAAAATTGGAATTTTTGAGTCGGCTTAGGAATGTTTTAAAACTCTCTGGTCAAATTTCTTTATCAAACAAAAAACATTCTTGTGATTTTCGAGTGAGGTGTTTAAATTGCGTATCAATTGGTTATTTGGTTAGGAAACACTGAAAAGGGTTGCTGAAACTTTAACTGAAAAAATTGTTTGTTTAATGCAGACTATGTGTGTATGTTTTTTTTTTTTTTTTGGCTTAGTTCGTTTTAAAATTATATTTTTATTTAGTATCCATTATCTTAAGTCCAACTACAGTAAACACCAAAGAAACGAATTGTGGTTTTGGGTTTTTGATTCTCGTGCAAGGTGTCTATAGTTGATGGGAAAAAGATTTTAGCAGGGCTGTATATTAAATATTTGGGCAATTGTCATAAATACCACTAAAATATGTTTTTATTTAAAAAATATCATAATTTAGTTTTTTTTCTAAAAAAACTACTAAAATGTAATATTTTCTAAAAATAACACATAATTGAAATAAATTTTTAATACTAAAAGCTAATTCCTCAATTATAAATACTAAACCATATCCCTAAAAGTTATACCCTGAAATTAAATGTGTCAATTCTAACCTAAAAAAAAAAATTTACATCCCTAAAAATTATTTTTTTTTGTGTTTATAGTAGTTTTAGAAATAACTTTTTTGGTATTTAAAAAAAAAAACTTTTTTAGCCATATTTAAAGGAATTTCTCTAAAGATTTAGTATCCAAACCCTTCGAAGTTCTTCAACAAATGAATCATCAAAATAAGCAATAAAAATAACAATCAATCACGGATTTGGTCTATATATCCTTATCCGACTTAGACGACGCAAGAGTTGTCAAAGTCAAGATAATTGAACACATTATTTAAATGCAAACAAATTAGAATGTTAATACAGTAAATGTTAATTTTTTTGTATTAAACTTTTTTTTTAACGTATAATCCGATTTTGTTTTCATTATTTTGTACCGATTAGCAGAATATAACCATGAAGTAAATATAGGATATTAGAAATATGTAAGGAAGTAAATAGCATGAAGAGAATCCAATGCAATGGAGTACTAGACCCACAAACCAAACACATGCATGGCGAATTGGCGATTGAAGACTGTACTTATTAATAATACCAAAAACTTCGAGACTCATAAGTGACACACAACTAAGTCGTCGATGACTATAAGCTTTAAGTCTCAATAGACTGTCCAGAGACTTCTTTCATCTTCTTTGTCTTTTAGCCTTTCTATGTTATCCACAGATAACTAAACTTTTTAATCAAAAAAAAAAAGGTGATTTTCGAGAATTTTTTTATGAGAGGTTAAAACTGGGTATCAATTTGCTATTTTCTTTGGTTAGGAAACAGAGTTGCGGAAACTTTAACTGAAAAATTCAGTTTGTTTAATGCAGACTGTTTTTTTTTTTTTTTTTCATTGGCTTAGTTCGTTTTAAAATTGTATGTTTATTAAGTATCCATCATCTTAAATTATTTCCACGGCAGCAAAAAAAATAAAATAAGACACAGATTGTGGGTTTTGATTCACGGACTTTAAATATTTTTACTATGAACTTGCGTATACGCCAATACTAAAACCGCCCCAATAAACTAACTAACAGAATATTACCATGAAATAGATATAAGATGAGTATTTTGCATATATACCCACTTTCTCATAAATAACTAACACCCACACTCATCTTTTACTATCTCTATACTTTCTTTCTGTAAAATTACTATTTACTCCTCAAAACTCTCTTCCACCAAACTTGACTTACCTATGTCTATTTTTTCTCTGTTCAGTAGATATTTTTTAACAACCGTAAAAACACAAAACCCAAATCCCCCAAACCCTAGATCCCCAATTCTCATCAACCCTAATTTTGCATTTCACCAATTCTGGATCCCTTGAATCCTACCACTCCTCCTGTTTGTTCCATTACCTCTATTTGTTCCGTTTTCCCTTTAACTTGCCGCCGTGGACAGCCTTTGCACATGGCAGAGACCCGTCGTCGCATATCCAAATTCTCGGCCGATGAACCGTCATCTACAACTGTTGGTGATACTTCTGGAGAAAAATCTGCAGAGTGGGATGATCTTCTCCCTCGCCGTCTGTTCGCAACTGACCGTTTTCCCGACGCTAGGTTGAATGTTTATTCACGACCTGATATCCTGACGACAATTTACAAGGTCCTCAAAGGCACTCCCCAATTTGATACGATTCTTAGCTCAAGTCTGGGTTCTCTATTCAGGCTTCGTATTGGTGGGTCTCCTATCTCTTGCAAATTACTCCACGCTCTGCTTTGTAGGCAGGTTTTTTCCAAAAAGAAGTACGAGCTGTGGACTGTATTTGGTGGATATCCTATGAGGTTTTCTTTAGTTGAATTTGGTGTTGTAACTGGCCTTCCATGTGGCGAATTTCCGGAAGATTACGACCCCGAAGACGACCCTGCTCCCGACTCTGATGATGAATGTTACTGGGACAAGTTGATTGGGGAAGATCGGAAGGCAACCCTAGGTGATGTGTCCACTACTTTTGAAGACCCTACTATCAAGGATTTGGATCGGAAGCTTCGGCTTGCGTTGCTTCTCATAGTCGATGGTTTACTCATTGCCTCCAGCCAAAAGCATAGACAACCTTGGAAATATGTTGAGATGCTTGAAGACATCGACTCGTTCCTAGCATTTCCTTGGGGCAAAGAATCCTTCTTGAAGATTATTTCCACTATGAGACCTGATCTCAAACCGCAATCCAAACCAGTGGCTAAAAGACTTAAACGGCAGGGCAAGGTTCTTCAACCAACGGACCCCTTGAAGAGTTTCACCGAGAAGTTACAACAGAAGTCCTTCCGTTTGCATGGCTTCCCTCTTGTGCTTCAACTGCTCGCATATCGTAACATTTCTGGATAACGAGACAAGGTACAAGGTGCTGGTGACATCCGCACTTTCCTGGAATGGTCTTCAGTTGGCCTACCAAAGAACAATCTACCTCTGACAGACGTCATATGTGTTGAGCATTATCCAGATGTAAGTTGTCATATGTACACATTATTAATCGTTTGATTAAATTATCCATGTGGATACACACATTATGAAATTTTTTCTATCACAACCGCAGCTATTAGTTTCTCCGTTTTTGGAAGTTGTACAACAAGAATCTGGTTGGGGAGAGTGGGACGATGAAAAGTCTCATTCAGGCAGGACATATCTTCACCAAAAAGGAATGGCCAGGGGTGATTGTTCTTTGCCTTTAATAACTTTACCAGATAAGAAGGGCAAAGGGCTTCACCGGAAGCACATTATTCCTAGGCGGAAAGAGATTTCTGCCAAACTTCGTGTCAACCACCCTTCACCCAAGTCCAAATGCTCGAGTTCTAAGAGTCCCCGTGTTATCTTCTCCAATATTGACGATACCGTTTTGGCTGATTTCAAAGCTGCTGTAGAGAAAGAACTTAATTTTATTAGAGATGCGGCAGATAGTAAGTTTAAAAAGTTAGAATCTGAGAACAGGAAACTACAGGCTCAGATTAACACCCTTCGATTCCGTAGGCGGTTAAGACTACCACTAAGGCGCACCATTACGAGGCCTGCATCCGTTGTCAAGGAATCACCACCTTCCACTTTCGCAGGCGATCAGTTTACCTGTGCAGAGAATGTGACGGTCCGGACGCCACCCCCAACTCCTCAACAATCTCCTAGCAATGCAGTCACGTCTCCTGATGATATCCTTCTTAACCCACACGACTGGGAACAATATGTCCACCCGTTTGGGACAACGGTATGTAGTTATTTTCAATCATCCGGGAGCTAGTTTGTCTGCATCTATATTCATCTTAATCAATTTATACAGGAATATTTTGTTGGAAACTGCCCGTCCGCTATGAAAGATGTGATTCAGGATGATTCAGGATGTCCGAACTCTTGCCTCAATCCCATTTATGACACCGAGACTAAGGTTAGACACACTTGTACCTTTTCTATGAAACTTCGTCTATCTTCTTTTTTGTTACCTAAACGGCTTTTTGGAAAACAGCAATCCCCGGTATATGACAGTGTCACCTAACCTGTTCCCTACGATGACCAATCGGTACATATCCCATATCTTTCCTTCTTCAACATTTACCTCAGTTTGCAAAACTTACACTGTCCATCTGAATACATTTTCAATATACAGGCTGCGACACATATTGATCAAAACCCAACTTAACTCCGCTGACCATGTATCTCCACAACCCCTACAACCTTACACCAGCTTGTAACAGGAATTTATAGGGAACTCTAATGTCAATCCTCAATTGCCTGCTCCTAGTCCTGACCTTGACAGTACACCCTCTGACGATATTGAGGTATTTATGCACAAAATTAATATACTTCCCGAGTAAGTCTCTATAATCAAGTATATCTGACTACTTAAACACTTGATGAGCTTGACTCAGAAAATTGACGCTGATAATGTGTTGGAAGCCACTCCCCTAACCTTAGCCATCTGTGGTATTGAGGTAAGCAATTCCGATAATTTACTATCATTTTTATCCTATCCACATGGACACCTCTCTTTGGCTAACTTTATAGGCACAACTTTTACATATCCACATGGATATGCAACATCATTTCGATACTTTTTTCTTGCAGGACACCAATGTTGACATTGACAGAGCTTGTGCCGTTGAGGTACCGCAGAACAATCTTACTTCAAAAACAATTAGTTAACTTTCTCTATTTTACCTCATATTTAAATTTCCCAACATGCTTCATTAGGATTCTGGACGTGCGTCCCCCCTACAGAGCAACGAATCTGACAGCGAAGACATAGAGGTATTGCATCTTTCTCTACTTTGCATCGAATCCCTTCCTAATAGTTTGCTGCCTAATAGTTTGCTGAAAATGAGATTTATTTCACTTCACAGAGCAATGATACGCCCACAAACCCTGTTGATGTCAGTGATTCTTCGCCACCTTGACCTACACAAAAGGGTGTTCTCTCGGGACCAGAAGAGGCCCTTCTCTTGGCTGTTATGCAGATACCTCCACGTTCACCGTCCCATCTGCCTGACCTTCTACTCATTGTCGACAAAGATTTAGCATCTCTCATGAAAAAATCTCTGAAATCATGCCCAAACACGTAACTTTCTACACATCCTATGTCGTATTTTATTCTAACAATATCGGATCAATGAGCTAACTGTGGATACCATTTTCAAACCTCCAGGATACACATAACCAAATGTGGATACCCAATTGACAACTTGTTTTTTAAACAGCTATCGAAGCCTAAGAATTGGGTTAGTATTTTGGTAAGTATTTCCTATCTAGCAACCTCTGAAGTCGATTTTAGTTCATCTATACTTACACATTCTTTTCACCCTTTTTCCCAGCATATGGAGGTTTTAGTAGATTTTCTACAAAAAAACTGACAAAAGTCCTATCCATTGAACGCTCTATCTTCCTGTCACCCTGGCTTGGGAACTACTTACAAAGGAAGTATCCTTCCTTCTGTCAAGCAGAAGTTAAGTCCAGAGTCAAGTGGGACAATAAGCTAAAACGTAAAACCTATGGTTCTCCTTCAGAGTGGTTTGTGGATTGGAACACGATATATATTCCGATGATTTGGGACAATTCTCACTGGGTTAGCTTAGTCATCAATCTCTCCAATTGGAGCATAGAAATCCTCGATCCTAATGTCACACTATACGATGATGCTAAGGTTGCCAACTATATAGCCCCGTTCACAGAGCAGCTGCCATACCTTATTTCTAAACTGTGCACACCGCCTTCAACTCAGGATCATGGCTGCACTCCATTCACTTGGTCGAGGGTCCAGGACATTTACGTCAATGAGAGATGTGGTGATTGTGGTCCTCTTGCCATGAAGTTGGTAGAGATCGTCGTTACTGGATTTGGTCCAGAACTCATGTCTCAGATCACCGACCAAATCGTCAATGATATCAGGGCACAATACGCGTTGGACGTCTATAAGGAATATGTCGCACCCATCTACTCCAATTGGTTTCAAAATTTCATTCGCTCCCTCTGTTAGTTTTCCTATCTGTATGTTTGTATCATGCCGTACTATTAACCTTTACCTATTTTAGGTTCTTATAAATTCCCGGCTAAGTATTTATCTATTCACGTGTCCATGTGGATACCACATATTCTCGAAAACATATGTCAACTACTTAACATATATCCACGTATACCAAGTTGACAGACATGTTTGGATATCCTTACTGTTGAACTAGTTACCAGTTTCCATCTGGCCGACGCCCTGAAAGTTTACCTACAAAGCAACAAAGCAATGTTTACCTATAGTTACCCCTTCAAGTTAGACCTCATATCCAAATGTACATGTTTTTGTGAATACCTAGAAAATCGAATATTTTTTAACTAGTACGATTGATAAGCTCCAGTAAAATGTCGCTTCGTTAAATGGCCCTCGTGTGCATATCCAAAAACTGGTATCAATATTCATAACATATCGTAAATGTGGACTTTAGTTCCTCTTTATATCCACTTGTTCAATCACTTATGGATGAATAAAACATGAACGTTGAGGGATAATGGGACTTACTTCGATTTTCATGGTCCAAGAGGTCTTCGTTATTTGTTTAAAAGATTACCCAACATATATGAATTACCATAAACCCTAAACCCTAAACCCTTAACCCTGGAGCCCTCACTCTAAACAATACACCCTAAACCCTTAACTGTAACCCATAAATCGTTTAACCTAGAACCAACACCCTCCAAAGGTTTACCCTATATAAGAAAGGTTAACTACAAAAAAAAAATTTGGACAGCAAACATTAGAGTAAAGGGCAAATCGTTAAAACCCTAAACAAATGTAGTATAAACCCTAACCCCTAAATCCTAAACCCTAAACCCTAAACCCTAAACCTTAAACCCTAAACCCTAAATCCTAAACCTTAAACCCTAAACCCATGAACACTTAACACTAAACCCTAAGACATGACATAAAAAACTAAACCTTAGATCAACAAATGTTAGATTTAGGGGAAAGTTTTAATACTTACAGTTTGTAAAGTGTGGATATTCTGACATAATGTTTTTAGGCAGTAAACTCAAAGACCTATGATCTAACGAATTACAATCCAAATATTTAGTATCCACATGCACCTATCACATGGATGTCAACTACTTAACATAAATCCACGTGGACAAACATGTTTGGATATCCTTACTATTTACGTACAGTTACCCCTTCCAGTTAGACCCCGTATCCAAATGTATCCACGTGGACAGACATGTTTGCATATCCGGTACTATGTTGCTTAGTTAACTGGCCCTCATGTGCATATCCAAAAACTGGTATCAATGTGCACGTATCCATAACATATCGTAAACATGGATACCCAGAGATGATTACACTACGACATATAGTGACGTCAACATTTTTAGCCTGCAAAATCCACCTTGTATACACTTCGATATAGAATCATGGTTATAGTTTTCTGGATAGGAACCTTCACGTAAATCATAATTTTTAGTTGATTTTAAAAGGAGTAACCTGATACAAACAAAACAACCCGAGACGTTATATCAAATAAGAAGCTATTTCGGTCGGCTAGAGGTGAAAATGATGAGAACATTCTGGTACATCTGAGAAATGATACTTAGGAGTCTTCGCTCTTGCACAACAGGGACATCTTGGACGACCCACTCTATAATTCGTCTTCGGTGGTGATAATTTATGGACCACCATTACTGAACTTACATCAATAGCTTCCCCATCTACATATGAGAGAGACCAATTTTGAGCACTATAACAAGCACGGACGAAATCTCCGTAAACAAGTCCCTTGTTATTATTCGCCCAGATTGCGTACGGATTGTCGTTTTCAAGGCATTTGGAGAAGAAGCAATAGTATTTCGAGTGTTGCTTTGACCACCACACGAGATCTTCGGACTTTTCCAGTCGCACGGTTGCAAGACATTCCTTGGAGTAAACCGCATTCAAACCTTGTTTACTAGCCATTAACAAATTCTTCAACGCGTCCACACCTTCTTCACCCAAAAAAGCAGCAACTTTTGCAAGGAGCTCGGGTGGCATGTGATACTCGGTATTGGAAGCGATCTGAACATAATTAATGTGTGGTATATTAAAGTTACATAGTTAGATTAATGTTATTTGCCAAGAAGTAAAACGAATCTTACTATTACAGCTTCTTCATAACGCTGAGTATTTCCCATCAGCAACAACAAATAATCTTGCTTACAATTCGTTTATGTGGCGTGCCGAGGTTCATAACCTTTATATACGGTGACAACTTTAGGTCGGTGAGCTTTTAAATATGTGTAAACCAACTGAATTTAATTTGGCCACCACTTCGAACAATACTTATTGGCACACAAAATCCTGTCCACGTGGATAGGAACTTGTGTGCTTATAATGTTTCAAATAGTCAGTGTGACTTCGATATTAAAATCCTTGTAGTTAATACCATGTGGATAGCTAATTACAAGTACTGTCGTTTTCCGTGGAACTCTCCTTTTGGTAGCCTAGCTTTTTAAGATTTGTCAGAACTTTAATCGTATTGACAGTATTTCAATCACAAAAATCACTTTCTCCCTTTACCGTCTGCTCTGTTACCTATCCATTAAATGCTTCTTTAAGAGCACTGTCGTGATGTTACATTTCTGGGCCTACAACCGTAGGAGCACTATCGTCTACCCCTTGGAGTTCTCCGTTAGTTAGCTTTAGGAGATGTGTAAACCAACTGCATTAATTTTGCCACGACTATTATCTTTGTAACAGAAATTCGAACAATACTTATATGACCACAATATATTGTCCATGTGGATTACGTTGATTAGAACAATGTATCCTATTAAGGTTGTATCTTTTTAATCGTGCAGTTAATTTACTACTTTCCATCAATCAAGCACCCTTATGACCACAATATAGAATGACTGTTACTCGAGCCCTATGCAATATCCACATCAATGTTTACTCGAATATTCTACCCACATCTTAAAATTCTATCCCTAATAAATCCACATAAATACATACTCACTAATCCCTAACACTAACAAGAGTATGTTTACAATTAGTTTAGAGTATTTTAGACAATTTTTGCGACTTCTATAAGTTGTATTTTTTCAGCTAGTGGCTGTGGATTCAACATTCTTAAAACAGTTTCCTTTCCACTTGTTGGATTGAACATTATCTGGTATCCAAATGGATTCCTAGGAATTAAGTTTACATGTTTGCGTCCACGTGGTTTATGTATTGATGGAGGCCATTACAGTAAGTCTTTAGGGCTACTTGGGAGTGATATCATAGTCTGTTTTTATATAAACATAGTTTGTATATGTTAGGAAATAGCTGAAAATGGTTCCGGCGTACAAAATCGTCTGTCACAACTGCTCTCATGGTAAATGTGTACATGGTCGATTACTACCTAAAAGACATTTCCCTCGTCCTCACAGTGCTCGGACACGTATGAGTGACCGCCAACCAGCGGAAGAACCTATCACCGAACCTCTTGTTCGCCTGAATCCTCAGGTTTGTTTTCTTGTTTTTAGACTTTTACTTAAGGGCCACTCATACGTGTAGGAAACCAGATCCTTTATTTAATATAAATGGAAGATCTCATATTTCTACTTGTTCTCGCTCTTACAGATCCCAACACGTAGAGATCTACACTTCCCAGCACCAATTCTGGCGAAAATTGTGAGCTTCGTAGCTCAGGATGGCATCAAACATTTGAGGAACTGGCTTGTCGTAGGGCGTGCAGGTAGAGTAGCAGTTCACTCGTTGGAAACACTATCATCGGTTAGGCTGGATCGCCATTCCAAATTCGTAAAGTGGTCAAGACCTGATTCTGTGTACAATGACTTTTTTGGGATGTGTTTATACGCTAAAAATCCTTATGCTTTTTATGTGAAAAGTTTATTCTTAGCTTTCCAATGCTGTGATTTGAAAGAGAAAATCGCATTGGTGAGTACCATTAAACATGTGTACCCAGTTGTTGAGTTGTTGTGGATTATGTTGAAGAGCTGCGAAGGGACGTTGGATATGGATTTTTACTGGAGCTACAAGAAGAAGTCTCGTTTTGGTGATGTTGATAGGATGGCTGACTCTCTAATGTACCACATCTACATTATGAGGCCAAAGCGATAGGGGACTTATTCTGATACTTAGCACTTTGAAGATGTGCCAATGTGCTGTTTTGAACACAAGGCGCTACAGGAATTCAATGGGGAAAGGTGTATCGAGTGTATCTTCTTCTACCTATCTAGAGATATAATGCTTTTCCTTTAGGATTGTAAGCAATATTGCTTTAAATTGTTATCTGTATTTTCCATTCAAATCCTCTGAAACTACTGTCCTGTAAGATGTGTTATGTATGGTATCCAAAATCTACAACTGGGTAGAATCCTAATTTGAGCATTCGAAACTTTAAAATTAGATATCAATCCACACATTTCTACAGGATATCTAAACACACCTATCCACAGTGTATCTCTACCCACAGGTACTCTGCCCTAGTTTGAAACGTAAAAGGTGTAGATAACCTTAGTTCTAGCTAGTGCTATAAAGACAAAGGTTTGTATCCACAAAAAAGAGAACATCAGATATTTCCATCTTCAGATATCCACATGTCCTAGTCCACAAACACTTTTTCAATTGGGACATCGTTGTGAATCAAATTATAATACTTTGTTGCAATTTTTTAGTCCACGTATTTAGATATCTACATGTTCTTGTCCTTGTACTTAAAATGGGTGTGGATTGATATCCTTGGCACTATGCCGGTAAGTCTGTATTCCCTCTTTAAATTCATACCATAAACTTTTCACATACAAAACATAACTACAGACCATGACGATTCCATCTGGATATGTAAAAAACTTGGTAAAAATTTATACTAAATACGGATGCTTAAATGATGAAAAGTAGGAAATTACAGCATAGTTTTGATAAATAGTAAATCCATACATGAGATATCAACTGATGAAAAATAGGAAATCCTATTAAGATATCAACTTTCATTACTCTTCGTTGAAACGAACACCAACTTTAGACCAATCAATAGGAACAAGAACCCCACACTGCTTAGCGTCCTCCGCCGCAACTTCTCTCATCGCCTCTAACCGTTTGTGCTCTGCTTCGAAGTCCACAAGTTGTTGTCCCAAAATTTGATTCAGTTGGGAGAGTTGAGCGTCGATTAATTCGACTTGATGCAGGAGGGCCGTAGACTCTTCCTTCTTCTTCGTATGATCTTTAATCATATGAAGAATTCCTTTGAAGCGATCAGCTGTCTCCGCCTTAACCACGGCTCTCGTCTGACTGAAGGCTTCGCTCACGGCCTCTAGTGTTTCCTCCTCCCACTCGAAGTCAGCATCCCGTTCTGGTCGTTCACTGGAACTCTCCCCGGCCATGGTAATTGGGCGTGGTGCTTCGTCTTCCCACTTTGACATGCGTTTGTGACGTTTTTTGGAACTCTCTCCCGCCATAGCTCGATTCTCCAAATGAAAGCAACCGCAACAAATTCTACGTGCAATTATCGAAAAAATAGATGGAATTGAGTAAAAGGAGATTGAGAGGTTATTTATAGGTGTAATTATCGAAGAGAAGGGAACGTTTCAATGAATTTAGAGAGAGCCAAACGACAAAAAGAATTTAAAGAAATTGGAACGATACCTCTGAAATCGAAACGATACAATTTAATGAATTTGGAGATATCGAAACGATGCAATGAATTTATAGAGATCGAGACGATACCTCTGACGTTTATGTACACATAATGTCAACCATATGGATACTGATATTCTAGATGTTTTCACAAACTGATAACTACTATTAGTATCCACGAAATCGTCATCCACCCACTTACGTTTAGTTCAATTGCTCAAAAATCTAAACTTCAATTACTCTGAAATGTGTTCACACCTGGACACACTATACTCTAATAGTAACTACGTCACCGAGACCGCGTGGATGGTTTGTTGTTGATTTTATTCGTAGAAAAGTTTACTATTTGTCGGTGGGAATGTGCCTATACGTCCGAAAATTATCTATCCATATGTTATTAACCACACGGATTTAAATATTTGAAAGAGTCTAATATCATTTGCCACGTATAAGAGCTAGAAAACATTAGTTGTGGCTTCGTGTGTTGTAAATACATATGTTCCTAACCAATAAATAATGAACATGTGGATATCAACATTTTTAAATATTGCATGTCTTTTAGTAAATTTGAAATCAAATATGGATGGTTAAATGAGGATAAGTACGAATTAAGTTACAAACTTGATTCAGAAATACACCCTGATTACCATAACTTAGGATAAATACTTTATATATTTTGCTAGGTAAAAGTAGATACACTCCATGTATCTCTCCCCGTTGTATTCACCAAGAGCGTCGTGTTGCCACATGCACTCTGGAAAATCTTCAAAACGCCAAGTCTTCTCGTATGTGCTTTTTCTTTGATGTCCGATGATGTAGATGTGGTACCTCAACGAGTCAGCCATTTTTCTCTGTTTGAGCAAACCCGTACATCTTTTTAAAGTTCCAGTAGACATCCATATCTAGAGTGCCAGCGCAAATACTCAACATTATCCACAACAGTTCAGCCACTGGGTACACAATCTTGACCGTACCGACCAATTCGATTGCCTCTTCCAATTGAAGGCATTGAAACGCTAGGAACAAGCTTCTCACATACAACGCATACAGATTCTTCTCGTCCAGACACCTTCCAAAGAAATCATAGTAGATATGCGAAGGCCTTGACCATTTCACAAACTCGGGATCTCGGTTCAACCTGACCGATGAAAGTGTCTCCGGAGACAAAGCAGCTTCATGCCCGCGCGACCAGCGAGTATCCAGTTTTTCAGCGCCATCGCACCATCTTGAGATACCAAACTCACTATTTTGGCAAGTATAGGGGCTAGGATGTGCAGATCTCTTCGCAGAGGTGCCTTTAAATGTATCCACAAGTATTACCCACCGCAAAATTTTAAAATATACCATATTGACTCGCAGATCTGGAACTGTACAAGTAAGAAAACGAACCTCTACATTAAGTTTCTCAATAGCCTCGCGGATTGGCTCCTCTTCTGCTTCACGGTCACTCCTCCTTGTCAAAACACCCACAGGCTGAAGGTAATGTATGGTCCTTCTCAAACGTGTACCAGCATCGACGATGTTGTATGTTGGAACCATATTTCCCCTTGCGTTGTGCTCTGTTTCCTAACCCTTATGTGCTCCTTATGAAGCTAACTTCTGTCTATTCCAACTAATCCACATGGATAATGTGTTAGTACTATATTAATTGCTACCACGGAGTGACCACGTCAATGCTGTATATTGGGATGATATTATATTAAGAGGACAATTAACAATAGGATTTAGGTGAGTAGGTTTATAGACAAAGGAAACATATCTATCCACATGAAGTTAACCACACGGAAATAAACATGTCGTTATCAATCGAACAAGGAAACAAAATACTGGAATTTTGACAGTATCCAATAATAAAAGTACAATACATTTTTCGTACTTTTAAATACGTGTGATCTATATCATATGGATTGATATTTTCCAGATTTATACGCACGTATACCTTTAACTTTCCTACTCAATTAATCCTCAACAAACCATCCACGTGGTCACTTAGTGGTAGTAAATATTAGACTAATCGGTATCCACATGTTCAAGTATATTTATTATACTAGATTATTGGATATTTGTATATACAACACAAATACCCACACATTAGTGTACAAGTGGATAACGATTATGTGGATACAACATAGTTGGTTTCGATATCCATATGGATTACATTTTGTGGATAGAACTCACAATTTTACTTTCAGTTCAACTACCCTAATATACTATTACTTTCAGTTCAACATCAAACCATAACAAACCAACCACGTGGATAATAACCTTTCAACTCGATTACATTTCAATAGAGTTCAACAAACGAAACCGTTCATCTCGACTATATTTTAGTAGGGTTGTTTCCAATAGTCGTTAATTATTAGACCAAAAAAAATAACCATATCCACAAAAACAAGCAGCAATGGATACCTAGTTACTTTGTAAGTAGCAATGTAAGCAATAGTGTTCCCAATTACATCCACAAAAACCAGCAAATCAGGACACACCCAGTTGAATACTATTCGCTCCTAAACCGGTTACCTTCACACCAACAAACCCAAAAAAAGTGTTCTCTGTCACTACCATCCAACTTTCTACAATCATCATTATAGCAACGGGTTCGAACAACTTGTTCGATTATGTCCCGTCATTTTTCACCTACCACAACGATTCACTTTGGTTTTCACGACCCCATTTTTCTGGAAACAACATAACACATCAGAATTAAACGGTAACGATTAATCTGTGTACACTACCACGAAACATAAGAAACAACTACACACATTGAGTCCACTTACACGAAACTCTCCAACAGAAGGAATCCTACTCTCTTTTGGACGGCCAGCTGGTCGTCGAGCCTTAGGAGGGTATAAAACACAATTCTTGATTTCAACAGGAATATCAGCGTCACTCAGTTCAGGATTAATTACCCCTTCGTAAGTCCCTCTCCATGTTTCTGTCTTGTAACAGTCACCCACCAAAGTCCCATAAAGGATGCCTTGCGTATCAGCTGCTAGCAATGCATGCCCGCATGGTATTTTGAGCCTATCGTACTGCTTACAAGAACACTGCTTCATATCAAGCAAAACATGGTGCTTTCCGTTAAGTAAACCAACCACTTCATAACTCCAACTAGATATACTGCCAACTTTGCTACCACAAACACCAACCACGTTCTTCTGCATCTTTTTATCAACCTCCGGCGTAGTCAACCCTCTATGCTTCCCAGCTTTCTTGCGTCTCGCACTAAACCACCTACTTAACATCGCACGAATGTACTTGAGTAGTTCAACAATATGACAGCCTCTCCCCTTTCCTAACACATTGTTCAGAGACTCTGCAATGTTGGAGGTCATCAAAATGTAACGGTTCCCTTGGAAATAAGCCCTACTCCAATGAGCTGCTCCAATTTTATCCAGATAAGCGGCACAGTTGGCGTTTTTGGCTTTGATTTGTCTATAAATTTCTTGGTAACCAGTTACCTTATAGGCAAACGCTGCATTCGTCACAAGTTTTACAAGTCCTTTACTATGAAACTTCGCATTAACATTCCTGGCTAGATGTACTATGCAAGATTCATGATGTGACAAAGGGAACACCCTCTTCTTGGCTACATATATTGAGCTGCACCTATCTGAAATTATGGTCAAGCTCTTACTATCCGCAATGATTCGTTCTAATTTCTCAACAAACCACGTCCAAGCGTCGTCGTTCTCACTGTCCNAATTCTTGATTTCAACAGGAATATCAGCGTCACTCAGTTCAGGATTAATTACCCCTTCGTAAGTCCCTCTCCATGTTTCTGTCTTGTAACAGTCACCCACCAAAGTCCCATAAGGGATGCCTTGTGTATTAGCTGCTAGCAATGCATGCCCGCATGGTATTTTCAGCCTATCGTACTGCTTACAGGAACACTGCTTCATATCAAGCAAAACATGGTGCTTTCCGTTAAGTAAACCCACCACTTCATAACTCCAACTAGATATACTGCCAACTTTGCTACCACAAACACCAACCACGTTCTTCTGCATATGTTTATCAACCTCCGGCGTAGTCAACCCTCTATGCTTGCCAGCTTTCTTGCGTCTCGCACTAAACAACCTACTTTACATCGCACGAATGTACTTGAGTAGTTCAACAATATGACAGCCTCTCCCCTTTCCTAACACATTTTTCAGAGACTCTACAATGTTGGAGGTCATCAAATTGTAACGGTTCCCTTGGAAATAAGCCCTACTCCAATGAGCTGCTCCAATTTTATCCAGATAAGCGGCACAGTTGGCGTTTTTGGCTTTGATTTGTCTATAAATTTCTTGGTAACCAGTTACCTTATAGGCAAACGCTGCATTCGTCACAAGTTTTACAAGTCCTTTACTATGAAACTTCGCATTAACATTCCTGGCTAGATGTACTATGCAAGATTCATGATGTGACAAAGGGAACACCCTCTTCTTGGCTACATATATTGAGCTGCACCTATCTGAAATTATGGTCAAGCTCTTACTATCCGCAATGATTCGTTCTAATTTCTCAACAAACCACGTCCAAGCGTCGTCGTTCTCACTGTCCACAACAGCAAAAGCAAGCGGAAAAACCTGGAAATTAGCATCTTGGCCACTTGCTGTCAAAAGAACTCCACTATACTTCTCATTGAGATGAGTCCCATCCACAACAATCACACGGCTAAGCTTCTTAAAACCTTCTATGGAAGCCCCAAAAGCCAAAAACATATNAGGATGCCTTGCGTATCAGCTGCTAGCAATGCATGCCCGCATGGTATTTTGAGCCTATCGTACTGCTTACAAGAACACTGCTTCATATCAAGCAAAACATGGTGCTTTCCGTTAAGTAAACCAACCACTTCATAACTCCAACTAGATATACTGCCAACTTTGCTACCACAAACACCAACCACGTTCTTCTGCATCTTTTTATCAACCTCCGGCGTAGTCAACCCTCTATGCTTCCCAGCTTTCTTGCGTCTCGCACTAAACCACCTACTTAACATCGCACGAATGTACTTGAGTAGTTCAACAATATGACAGCCTCACCCCTTTCCTAACACATTGTTCAGAGACTCTGCAATGTTGGAGGTCATCAAAATTGTAACGGTTCCCTTGGAAATAAGCCCTACTCCAATGAGCTGCTCCAATTTTATCCAGATAAGCGGCACAGTTGGCGTTTTTGGCTTTGATTTGTCTATAAATTTCTTGGTAACCAGTTACCTTATAGGCAAACGCTGCATTCGTCACAAGTTTTACAAGTCCTTTACTATGAAACTTCGCATTAACATTCCTGGCTAGATGTACTATGCAAGATTCATGATGTGACAAAGGGAACACCCTCTTCTTGGCTACATATATTGAGCTGCACCTATCTGAAATTATGGTCAAGCTCTTACTATCCGCAATGATTCGTTCTAATTTCTCAACAAACCACGTCCAAGCGTCGTCGTTCTCACTGTCCACAACAGCAAAAGCAAGCGGAAAAACCTGGAAATTAGCATCTTGGCCACTTGCTGTCAAAAGAACTCCACTATACTTCTCATTGAGATGAGTCCCATCCACAACAATCACACGGCTAAGCTTCTTAAAACCTTCTATGGAAGCCCCAAAAGCCAAAAACATATACAGAAACCTTTCTCTGCCATCTTCAACCACTTCAGTTTTAATATCGGTTACAGTACCAGGATTTGCTTCTTTTAGAACATGGAGAAAACAAGGAAGATCCTCGTAAGATTCATCATCAGAACCAAATATTCCCTCCAGAGCCTTCCCCTTCGCCCTCCAACATTTGCTGTACGACGCATCCACCCTCAATTCTTCTAATACCATCTGCTGGAGATCCAAAGGAGTCGGTCCTTTAGTAGGATCATTGTACTTCACTTTGTACACGGCTGCAATCACCCTCGAGGTCGCTTTCTTTAGGTACTTGTTCCTCGTCTCTATTGGGCATGTTTGTTCTAGATTAGCTTTTCTGATCACATAGTAGCCAGATTCCTTCATTTCACAAGCTAGTACCCTCTAGTCAGACCTATCCCCAGAACAACTAACTACAAACGACTCTTTCTTGGTCGTCGTCTGCGTGAAGTGAAACATGTTCTTGATGGCGTATATAGCTAAAGCTATCTGGCAATCCTCTTTGTTTGCAAATACCTTACCCTTATAGATACCTTTCCCATCATCCTCAAAATCCAGATCCGGTATTTCTTCCTTAACATACTTTGTGTCGTCAAACAAAGGAGAAATATCAAACTCCTCGTCATCTATATCTTCTAGCTTGCGACCATCCACTACAGGACCAGGGACCTGTCCACGATCGTTTGACCACGTGGTTATATCAACATAGTCACCATCAACATTTCCGACCTGTTCCAACCCACCACTTGTCCTCACTTTACTCTCCTCTTTTAAAGGAACAGCTCCATTAACTAACATAGTGTGATCAAAACAGGAGTTTGTGTTACACATAACCTCCAGCACGTTCACCCGACCAAACTGATCGCCAATGAAGTTCCCCCAAAACTCTTTATCATAGCTTCTTGGGGTCACAACTACATTTGTTACTACATAATCTTCTTCCTCCTCTACATCTTCAAAACTATCTTCCATTCCGACACATTCTTCCACACAACCTAATTGTGTACTTGTCAAGCCACGACCAATTCCAACTTGTTCACCATTACTGCCCTTTATCTTCCCCTCAATTACTGCCAACTCAGCCATATATTCTTCATCCACCTGGGTTGTCTCAAAAACCAATGTCTTTGAACCTGCTGTTGATGCTTCTCCTAAAAACCCTTCTTCACTA
>NC_025702.1:13831224-13832526 GCF_000633955.1 Camelina sativa
GTCGTTCATTCCTCTCTTCTTAACCTCCTCAAATGTTACAAACAAATTCAACCCACGGTTCTCCCTAAGCATCTCAATATAATACTCAAGACCTAAATTCGTTGTCACAACCACCGGAGGCGTCCTCACCCCCGTCGTCAAATCCATATACGTTGGGATGCGATAACTCAGATTTGCCTTCTTCTCCACCAAACTGAATTCCCCAACAACCGAAACTTCTAACTCTCCTAACGTTGTGGTGGCAGACAATGGAACAACACGCGACAAAAGTTTATTGTCAACTGTGAATCCCCAAACACCGTCCTCAGAACAGCTCCAGCTACCGGATATTACCACACAGCAAAAAAGATCTTCACCCTGCATTAAAAATCACAGCTTAATATCACAGCCATCCACGAACGACATACAAAGTTGAATTTATACGATCCTATCCACAAAACCTTAAAAACCCTACCTGCGCAGCCATGTCTCGTTCACGGGGACAAAAACCCTACCTTCCACTTATGTTTCTTATCCACAAACAATATTTCATCTTCCAATCTAATAAGCAACAAACAATCCAACGGTGGAGAATAAAGCAACATAAAGTAAGGTAAGTTTTTACTTACCACTTANTTTAGTGTCATTTTACGTTAATTAGTTAGGTTTTTATTATTTTTGTAGTTGTATTTGATCCTGATTTTGGTTTGAGTTTTGGAACTATTCCGTACATAAATAAACAAATGAGCACTAAAATGAACAAACATTGACACATGTAATNTGTATGAGAACAAAAATGTAAAAGGGACATGGACACATAAGCATTAAACTTGACAAAGTATAGGGAGTTTTGAAAGTAGGTTTTCCTGAAAGAACTCAACACGAAAATGGGTCTGGGTGCTATTTAAGATAGTAGAAATATGTAAGGAAGTAAGTAACATGAAGAGAATCAAATGCAATGGAGTACTACTGTACTATAAATAGTAGAAATATGTAAGGAAGTAAGTAACATGATGAGAATCCAATGCAATGGAGTACTACTGTACTAGACCCACAAACCAAACACATGCATGGCTAATTTGGCGATTGAAGACTTTTCATCGAATAATAATACCAAAACTTCGAGACTCATAAGTGACACAACTAAGTCGTCGATGACTATAAGCTTTAAGTCTCTCGCTAGACTGTCCAGATATTTCTTCATCTTCTTTGTCTTTTAGCCTTTCTATATTATCCCCACCATATCCTTAGATTTCTTTAATTGTCACCTCCCTAGCCTATATAAACGCATAAGCATGAGCGACACTAATAAGCAAAATAAGA
>NC_025702.1:13833259-13851600 GCF_000633955.1 Camelina sativa
ATACTTCTTCATCTTCTTTGTCTTTTAGCCTTTCTATATTATCCCCACCATATCTGTAAATTTCTTTACTGCCACCTCCCTAGCCTATATAAACGCATAAGCATGAGCGACACTAATAAGCAAAATAAGGTAATATTAAGAATTTAAGATGACATCTTCTATGGTCTCTTCAATGGTTTTCTGTCTCCTTCTTCTTGTGTTTCCGCATATGGATAAAGCCCTTGGCGCACAAGAGGAAGCCAAGAAACAAAGTGAGTCTTTTGGTCTTTTAGATGTTCCGAGGTCATTATTTAGTGTCATTTTACGTTAATTAGTTAGGTTTTTATTATTTTTGTAGTTGTATTTGATCCTGATTTTGGTTTGAGTTTTGGAACTATTCCGTACATAAATAAACAAATGAGCACTAAAATGAACAAACATTGACACATGTAATATATAATGTAATGCTTTTTGGGTGGTGCAGGTGCAGAAGAGATTTACCATCCTAGTGGCTCTATTGGCAGTGGGATTATCAACCGTATAAAAAACTGCAAATTACCTCTTTGTCATCGCGGTGATATCCCAAATGTCCCGATACCTCCTCCTGTCGGTCGGGTCCCCGCTATATGTATAAAAGACCCCGATTATTGTCGGCTCGTCGTTATGTGTAAAAAATACCCCAAAACTTGTCGCGCATTTTGTAAAAAATACCCCAAAAAATGTCGTCCTGGTCATGTCTGACATTTCCATAAATCTCCTCCGTTCCACAGGCCTTTGAAAGGCACACAAGGACCTGGTCATTGACCTCACTCTAGCTTTGAATGCGTGTGTGTGCGTGCATGTTTAATTTCTTATATTGTGGTTTAATTTGGTTTGTGGTTTCTGTCCTTGTTTTATCTGTGCATGTGTTTGTCATATTTTCCAGTGTTTTCGAACCGCTCCGTCGTTGCTATAATAAATAAAACTTGTGTTTCCTTTTGTGTTCAAGACCGCCTCTTTACTTACGTAGTTACGTTGGATCGTTCAAACATTTTCTCAACACTTTAGCAATAGAATCCATCTCAGACAAACACAATATTGAGAATGAAGTTTACACTGTCATTTGTATTCACCGATCGGATTCATTATAGAAACTGTGAAAAGAAAATATCATAGAAATCAAGAATGAACAATGAAATAAAATTAGTGAATTATAAAAGAGTTGTAAAAGAAAGGAGAAGTAAAGAAAATTAAAACAATTCTTTTTTGTAGAGATTAATAGTGATTAATTTGCAGTACATGTGTACGTAACGATTTTTTTTTTTTTTTGGTTAAATTACCATATTTGTAGTCGAAATGGTTCAACAAAAGCATCATAATGTATATAAAAAAAAAGGTTACTTAAAAAATCACATTAGTCAATTTAAAATCTTAACTCATAAAGCGAAAACCACATTCGCGAGAAAAGATCCTTGAAGCTGTTTTGGTTATCAGAAGAAGAAAAGAAAAAAAAAATCGAAACTTTAACTCTCAGATTGAAATCGAAAGTACGGATCTTTCTTCAAATCTGCAGGAACCCATTCATGATTTCGAAGATCTGTTTATCAAATCTAAGGTATAAAAATCAAAAGTTTTTTTTATCGCAATTTGTGATTTTGGTTTTCCAGATCAGAAGCTTCATCGAGTTGAGTTATATATGCTGTGTTTGCAGATCTGGGTTTGGTTTGTTAATTTGAACAAAACCCAACAACCATGTGCCATCAAAGACCAATTTTTCTAAGGTCTCTCGTGCTGTTGGGTTTCTTCCTCTTCTCTGCAATTGGAGAAGAATGCTCCAATACGAGCTCATTGGTTGGGCAAGAGTCTGAGTTCAAGATGTTACAGCACCAGCTTCGTGGGGTTTTCACTGTTGTTGATGATTGTTCGTTTAGGGTTTCTCGTTTCGATATGCTCTCTGGTTCTGATGTTCATTGGTGGGGTGCAAGGAGTGCTGGTTTCGAGAATATGACTAATGATGGCTTCGTTATCTCTGATCAGAAGCTTAATCAAACATTCAAAAACTCGTCTTTTATCGTTAGGTTGTTTGGTAATGTTACTTGGGATAAGTTAGGAGTTGTTTCGGTTTGGGATTTACCTACTGCTTCTGATTTTGGTCATGTTCTGCTCTCTGATGGAACTGAATCAGATACTACTTCTTCAAAAGCTGAACCACCTCCTTCAGAGAGCAAAGATGTTTCTCAGGGGAAATCTAATAGCAGCAGCGAGCTCTTTAAGGCTCCTACCATGT
Source organism: Camelina sativa (assembly GCF_000633955.1). Classification (NCBI taxonomy): domain Eukaryota; kingdom Viridiplantae; phylum Streptophyta; class Magnoliopsida; order Brassicales; family Brassicaceae; genus Camelina; species Camelina sativa. The sequence goes on from NC_025702.1 coordinate 13,835,505, forward strand.
TTGATAATTGTAAGAAGCTTTCTGACAAGTATAGGCTTAGGTGGAGTTTGAATGCAGAGAAAGGTTGTGTTGATATTGGTCTTGAGGCTACAACTGGTTTACTGAATTACATGGCGTTTGGTTGGGCTAAGCCGAACTCTACATCTAACCTGATGTTGAATGCTGATGTTGTGGTTACTGGGATTAGAGAGGATGGCTTCCCTTTTGCTGATGATTTTTATATCACGGAGTCTAGTGTTTGCTCTGTGAAGGAAGGTACAGCTTCTGGGGTTTGTCCTGACACTGTGTATGAAGGGTCAGATTCAGTTGGTTCTTCGGTGAATAACACAAAACTGGTTTACGGGCATAGGATAGATGGAGTTTCGTTTGTTAGGTATAGGAGACCGTTGAATGATAGCGATAATAAGTTTGATTTTCCTGTGAATTCAACTCAAAACCTGACAGTTATTTGGGCACTTGGGGTGATAAAACCACCAGATGTTATTAATCCTTACTATCTCCCTGTGAACCACGGCGGCGTGGAATCTGAAAATTTTGGGCATTTCTCGCTTAATCTTTCTGATCATGTGGATGAATGTTTGGGACCATTGGATGCAGACAACAAGTATGATCAAGATGTGATCATTGCTGATGCCAATGCACCTCTTATTGTCACAGCTGGACCATCTGTGCATTATCCGAATCCTCCAAATCCTTCCAAGGTTCTGTATATTAACAAGAAAGAAGCGCCTGTGTTGAAAGTGGAGAGAGGGGTTCCTGTGAAGTTTTCAATAGAAGCAGGACACGACGTTTCTTTCTACATAACTTCAGATTTTCTTGGTGGGAATGCTTCTTTAAGGAACAGAACTGAGACAATCTATGCCGGTGGGCAAGAAACTCATGGAGTACTGGCGAGTCCGTCGGAGCTGGTGTGGGCTCCTAATAGAAACACACCTGACGAACTCTATTACCACTCGATTTTTCAAGAGAAAATGGGTTGGAAGGTTCAGGTTGTTGACGGGGGACTTTCTGATATGTACAACAACAGTGTTAATCTAGATGATCAGCAAGTTAAGTTCTTTTGGACCATAGTAGGGGATTCGATATCGATCGCAGCTCGCGGTGAGAAGAAAAGTGGATATCTTGCAATTGGTTTCGGTAGCGAAATGGCAAACAGCTATGCTTATGTTGGTTGGTTTGACAGAAACGGAACAGGGCATGTAAATACTTACTGGATTGATGGAGCATCCGCTTCCTCAGTGCATCCTACAACTGAAAATATGACATACGTGAGATGCAAATCCGAAGAAGGAATCATCACACTGGAGTTTACACGTCCCTTAAAACCATCATGCACTCATCGAGATAGACCAGAATGTAAGAATATGATCGATCCCACAACCCCTCTTAAAGTGATATGGGCAATGGGTGCTAAATGGACAGATGGTCAGTTGACTGAGAGAAACATGCACTCGGTTACAAGTCAGAGACCTGTCCGTGTAATGTTAACACGTGGGTCAGCAGAAGCGGATCAAGATCTAAGACCAGTCCTAGGGGTTCATGGATTCATGATGTTCCTTGCTTGGGGAATCCTACTTCCCGGAGGGATATTATCCGCTAGATATNTTTCGAGAATATGACTAATGATGGCTTCGTTATCTCTGATCAGAAGCTTAATCAAACATTCAAAAACTCGTCTTTTATCGTTAGGTTGTTTGGTAATGTTACTTGGGATAAGTTAGGAGTTGTTTCGGTTTGGGATTTACCTACTGCTTCTGATTTTGGTCATGTTCTGCTCTCTGATGGAACTGAATCAGATACTACTTCTTCAAAAGCTGAACCACCTCCTTCAGAGAGCAAAGATGTTTCTCAGGGGAAATCTAATAGCAGCAGCGAGCTCTTTAAGGCTCCTACCATGTTTGATAATTGTAAGAAGCTTTCTGACAAGTATAGGCTTAGGTGGAGTTTGAATGCAGAGAAAGGTTGTGTTGATATTGGTCTTGAGGCTACAACTGGTTTACTGAATTACATGGCGTTTGGTTGGGCTAAGCCGAACTCTACATCTAACCTGATGTTGAATGCTGATGTTGTGGTTACTGGGATTAGAGAGGATGGCTTCCCTTTTGCTGATGATTTTTATATCACGGAGTCTAGTGTTTGCTCTGTGAAGGAAGGTACAGCTTCTGGGGTTTGTCCTGACACTGTGTATGAAGGGTCAGATTCAGTTGGTTCTTCGGTGAATAACACAAAACTGGTTTACGGGCATAGGATAGATGGAGTTTCGTTTGTTAGGTATAGGAGACCGTTGAATGATAGCGATAATAAGTTTGATTTTCCTGTGAATTCAACTCAAAACCTGACAGTTATTTGGGCACTTGGGGTGATAAAACCACCAGATGTTATTAATCCTTACTATCTCCCTGTGAACCACGGCGGCGTGGAATCTGAAAATTTTGGGCATTTCTCGCTTAATCTTTCTGATCATGTGGATGAATGTTTGGGACCATTGGATGCAGACAACAAGTATGATCAAGATGTGATCATTGCTGATGCCAATGCACCTCTTATTGTCACAGCTGGACCATCTGTGCATTATCCGAATCCTCCAAATCCTTCCAAGGTTCTGTATATTAACAAGAAAGAAGCGCCTGTGTTGAAAGTGGAGAGAGGGGTTCCTGTGAAGTTTTCAATAGAAGCAGGACACGACGTTTCTTTCTACATAACTTCAGATTTTCTTGGTGGGAATGCTTCTTTAAGGAACAGAACTGAGACAATCTATGCCGGTGGGCAAGAAACTCATGGAGTACTGGCGAGTCCGTCGGAGCTGGTGTGGGCTCCTAATAGAAACACACCTGACGAACTCTATTACCACTCGATTTTTCAAGAGAAAATGGGTTGGAAGGTTCAGGTTGTTGACGGGGGACTTTCTGATATGTACAACAACAGTGTTAATCTAGATGATCAGCAAGTTAAGTTCTTTTGGACCATAGTAGGGGATTCGATATCGATCGCAGCTCGCGGTGAGAAGAAAAGTGGATATCTTGCAATTGGTTTCGGTAGCGAAATGGCAAACAGCTATGCTTATGTTGGTTGGTTTGACAGAAACGGAACAGGGCATGTAAATACTTACTGGATTGATGGAGCATCCGCTTCCTCAGTGCATCCTACAACTGAAAATATGACATACGTGAGATGCAAATCCGAAGAAGGAATCATCACACTGGAGTTTACACGTCCCTTAAAACCATCATGCAGTCATCGAGATAGACCAGAATGTAAGAATATGATCGATCCCACAACCCCTCTTAAAGTGATATGGGCAATGGGTGCTAAATGGACAGATGGTCAGTTGACTGAGAGAAACATGCACTCGGTTACAAGTCAGAGACCTGTCCGTGTAATGTTAACACGTGGGTCAGCAGAAGCGGATCAAGATCTAAGACCAGTCCTAGGGGTTCATGGATTCATGATGTTCCTTGCTTGGGGAATCCTACTTCCCGGAGGGATATTATCCGCTAGATATCTGAAACACATCAAAGGTGATGGCTGGTTCAAGATACATATGTACCTTCAATGTTCTGGACTAGCCATTGTCTTCCTCGGTCTCCTCTTTGCAGTAGCTGAGCTTAACGGGTTTAGCTTCAGTTCAACGCACGTCAAGTTTGGTTTCACAGCCATAGTTTTAGCTTGCGCTCAGCCCGTGAACGCTTGGCTAAGGCCTGCGAAACCTGCTCAAGGAGAACTAATCTCTTCGAAGCGGTTAATCTGGGAGTATTCTCATTCGATCGTTGGTCAATCAGCTGTTGTAGTTGGAGTTGTTGCGCTTTTCACTGGAATGANTAACACAAAACTGGTTTACGGGCATAGGATAGATGGAGTTTCGTTTGTTAGGTATAGGAGACCGTTGAATGATAGCGATAATAAGTTTGATTTTCCTGTGAATTCAACTCAAAACCTGACAGTTATTTGGGCACTTGGGGTGATAAAACCACCAGATGTTATTAATCCTTACTATCTCCCTGTGAACCACGGCGGCGTGGAATCTGAAAATTTTGGGCATTTCTCGCTTAATCTTTCTGATCATGTGGATGAATGTTTGGGACCATTGGATGCAGACAACAAGTATGATCAAGATGTGATCATTGCTGATGCCAATGCACCTCTTATTGTCACAGCTGGACCATCTGTGCATTATCCGAATCCTCCAAATCCTTCCAAGGTTCTGTATATTAACAAGAAAGAAGCGCCTGTGTTGAAAGTGGAGAGAGGGGTTCCTGTGAAGTTTTCAATAGAAGCAGGACACGACGTTTCTTTCTACATAACTTCAGATTTTCTTGGTGGGAATGCTTCTTTAAGGAACAGAACTGAGACAATCTATGCCGGTGGGCAAGAAACTCATGGAGTACTGGCGAGTCCGTCGGAGCTGGTGTGGGCTCCTAATAGAAACACACCTGACGAACTCTATTACCACTCGATTTTTCAAGAGAAAATGGGTTGGAAGGTTCAGGTTGTTGACGGGGGACTTTCTGATATGTACAACAACAGTGTTAATCTAGATGATCAGCAAGTTAAGTTCTTTTGGACCATAGTAGGGGATTCGATATCGATCGCAGCTCGCGGTGAGAAGAAAAGTGGATATCTTGCAATTGGTTTCGGTAGCGAAATGGCAAACAGCTATGCTTATGTTGGTTGGTTTGACAGAAACGGAACAGGGCATGTAAATACTTACTGGATTGATGGAGCATCCGCTTCCTCAGTGCATCCTACAACTGAAAATATGACATACGTGAGATGCAAATCCGAAGAAGGAATCATCACACTGGAGTTTACACGTCCCTTAAAACCATCATGCAGTCATCGAGATAGACCAGAATGTAAGAATATGATCGATCCCACAACCCCTCTTAAAGTGATATGGGCAATGGGTGCTAAATGGACAGATGGTCAGTTGACTGAGAGAAACATGCACTCGGTTACAAGTCAGAGACCTGTCCGTGTAATGTTAACACGTGGGTCAGCAGAAGCGGATCAAGATCTAAGACCAGTCCTAGGGGTTCATGGATTCATGATGTTCCTTGCTTGGGGAATCCTACTTCCCGGAGGGATATTATCCGCTAGATATCTGAAACACATCAAAGGTGATGGCTGGTTCAAGATACATATGTACCTTCAATGTTCTGGACTAGCCATTGTCTTCCTCGGTCTCCTCTTTGCAGTAGCTGAGCTTAACGGGTTTAGCTTCAGTTCAACGCACGTCAAGTTTGGTTTCACAGCCATAGTTTTAGCTTGCGCTCAGCCCGTGAACGCTTGGCTAAGGCCTGCGAAACCTGCTCAAGGAGAACTAATCTCTTCGAAGCGGTTAATCTGGGAGTATTCTCATTCGATCGTTGGTCAATCAGCTGTTGTAGTTGGAGTTGTTGCGCTTTTCACTGGAATGAAACATTTGGGAGAACGGAATGGAGCGGAGAACGTAGACGGGCTAAACTTGGCTCTTGGTCTATGGGTCTTCCTTTGTGTGGTTACTGTAGCGTATTTGGAGTACAGGGAACGAGGAAGGATAAGAGCGAGGAATCTGAGCAGAGGGAATTGGGNTGTGAACCACGGCGGCGTGGAATCTGAAAATTTTGGGCATTTCTCGCTTAATCTTTCTGATCATGTGGATGAATGTTTGGGACCATTGGATGCAGACAACAAGTNGGAGGGAAGATGGAGATTCAGTTAGAGCCGTTGAAATAATAGTAACTACTTTTTTTTTTTTACTGATTCTTTTTTTGTTTTATCTTTATTTTTTTCTTACATTACCGAACAAGAAAAAAGAAAAAAAGCAAGAGGAGTTTTGTCTTTTACTTATAAAATCCAACGGTCGATATATTGTATCTATGCATCAGAATTGTATACGTTTGAGCAGATTTGAGTTATATATATACTAGTTTTGAGTATTTCTTGGCTCGAGCCTTTCACTCTTTAGTGTTCAGCTTCGGTTTGTTTGAAATTGTCGGTTTTATGGTTGGTAACAGTTTGTTTTACAAGTTTTGCATGAAAATGCATAAAATTAACACTATTTTGCTATACCTTTGTAGAAACGATTTACGTTCAACTAATTTTTAAGAATTTATGTACAAAAGTGGTCAATAATTTTAAAAAGAAAGAAACAAATGGTAGTAGCTAGACTAATTTAGGAATCATAGTCGATAATGGGTTCACCTAAGGTTAAATTTCTGTCGATCTTCCAAGGCAAATTAAAAAGTTTAGCCAAAATGAATTTGAAGATCTTGTTCACATTTATGTTGTGTGTAGCACTTGAAAAGAACAATGATGCCTTCATCACCTTCGCGTATGCTCTTGCCTAATGTATCATACAAAACCAAAATAAATTAATTAACTTATCCCAAAAATTCATATACCATCATGAAAACGTAAAATATGAAAAGGGTCTCTAAATTGATTAAGTAATATGATTGGTATACCTGAGTGACAATGGTCCACTGAAGATTGGGTGGGAGACGAACGAAATCATCAAATTTTGTTCCTATTAGAATTGGAATGGCTGTCTGATACAAAGAAAACAAAATAATAAAATACCTTTAGAGAAAAGCATTACGTTGGAATCAGGTTCCAAAAAATTGTATAAAGCATTAAGCATTTCAACTAATAAAAAAAAGTTGGTCGACACTAAAGCAAACAAAAAATATGGGTAACGAAAACTTTTTATAGTTCTTTAAAGTATTATTTTTTTATTCAAAATTGACATCGAGGGATAGATGTATGGTATAACTCAAATCGAATTTGGTTTTTGTTACTTTCTAAAGTAAAAAATCCAAAGTAAAGAGACAAAAACAAAAACAAGAAAACAACCAAAAACATAAATAGATAGATCAAGGATCTCTATTAAACAAAAAACATAATAAAACGTACCGTGTTCCACTTTCTTGCTTGGCTATACCACCCGAAGACACTGCAAAACAAAACCAAACAAAACAGGACAAAAAAGTCAAGAGTTAAAAAAAAAAATTGATTACCTTTTTTTTAATAGAAAATTTATGAAGAAATTAGTAAACCTGTTAAGAGTGGAACGACTGGTTAGATCAAACATGAACAAGATTGCTACTGCGTCTTTACAAGCTATTGGTATATGATCTTTTGACCTCCTTTCATCACCTACAATAATCATTTTAATATAATCTCCTAATTAACAAAAAGTATTTGGCCAACACACTCCTCCTCACTAATTAACCACCAATCCATAAATCTTTTATTTAAATAAATATTAATCTGATGAAAGACTCACCTCCTACATCCCAAATGCTAAACGAAATTGTAACTCCTTGAACATAAAACGTTTTGTCCATCAAATTCAAACCCGTCATCTCCAAGAACCCTTGGTTCTCATCTCCAACATACTTTATCTTAAAAATATAAATAAATAAAGAAAAAACATACGAGAGTTAATAAGTTAATTAAGTAATATGATAAAACAGTAATTAAAGTTTAACAACAAGATTATTCCATACTTACTACAAAAGTAGTCTTCCCTGTTTGACAATCGCCTAATAAGCTGATCTTGAGACTAACCAAATCTGAATCCGAACTTGAACCAAACCTTCTACCGGAAGAAACAGTAGGTTCGGTCGTAGTTTCGTCGTCGAAGATGTCGCCGGAAGTGGAAGAAATCCGGTGAACGATTCGCCGGTAAAAAATAGGTTTTTCGATGATACTTGAACAAGAAACGAGTTTTCTCCAAAGAAACCTAAAAAAATCTCCAAAGATTGATACCTTCTCGATGATTCTCCATTTTATGTTCACGTGAACTATTTTCCGGCAGATCGGAGTCATCTTTCCGGCGATCTCATTGATTTTCTCGGCCATTAATGAAACAGAGAGACACAGAGAGATGTGATCTTCTTTTTTTCTTTTTTTTTGGCTTTCACAAGCTCACATCTTCTTCTTTTTCGCTTTGCTTTATGTTACACAGTGTATTTGGAAGTTATCGGTTATATGAAATTGGTAGTTGACCCGTCTTCTAGGGAAACACCGAAACTACCCCTAATTTGATGCGTTTTTTGCCTTTCGGATTTAACTTTTAAGTTCTTTGCGTGTTGTGATGGAAGGGTAATATAATCAATTCACGAGCTAAACATCTACCCATGGAGTAAACCCCAAGTGTACGTGTCACTGCTCACTAGTTATATCATTTGATTGTTCCATCATCTTTTGTTCTTTTGTCAACATTTGATTTGATTTGATTTTTTTTGTCACCCTGTCAACATTTGATTATTCGTCAAAAATTAATCTTAATTGATAGTATTGTCCTATAGTTTGTTCTTATTTGAATATTATTCATCTATATTATATGTTCATACAATGTTTTGTCATTTGCAGTGGCGGACTCATTTGATTAACTATTAATTCCAATGTACTGTATATATGTGAATAGAAAAAACAAAACGTTACATTCAAATGGACTGTTGTCGAAGAAGATAAAGCCGTTTCCAAATGGTAACTCCATTTGAAACACAAGGCACGAGAATCTTGAGAAACGTTCTGTTGAAGGAAACAATTTTGTTATTTTTTTTTGTCTTTTGTTTTAAATGTAAGTAAAGAATGACATACGTAAATAAAACATATGTGGTCGACCATCGATGTACTTCACGTTGGTTGGATCTATGTCACGTTCACTACTTAACTATTTATTAATCTCTAGAAGACTAGCTACAAGGGGTTAATTCAACAGTTTTTTTTTTTGGGTTTTCAATATTTACTTCCAATCTAATTAACATTTATATAAATTTGAATGCATGTTCGTTTATGAACAACTAATGATACAGCCACATCAATCAATTCGTAAGAAAACTATATTGACTATCAAGATCAATAGAATCTAAAAGTTTATGATTTTTTTTTTTTTGTCAAACTAAAAATTTATGATTTGAAAATCAAAATATTAATGTCATAGCTTTGTAGTTACTAAATAGGGACATTTCAAACACACGCACAATAGAAGAATCCGTTGTCGGCTTGTCCGTCTCGCTGCTTCTTTTATTAACACTTCTAGACCTTAATTTTCTCAGCAATATTTCTTAGTTTTCATGTTTATTATACGTCGATATATACATAGGGTTTAAATTTGATGAGAGACTTATACGTATTTCGAAACCATGATATAGTTAAAGCTTTTGTTTTGTATCTTGGACAATTTTCTTAAACAATTTGATATATTATATATATGATTGTCTCAGACGTATATTTTGTTTGGAAATGTAGAAAGAATCTAGATAACGTGTTTGTTGTCATGGAATCTTTATCTTCAATCTGAAACTTCGTCTAAATGATATAGTTAAAAAGTGAAAATCATAATTGTTTTAGTCCTGCCTTTATACATGGTCCAATATTATATATAGGTGTATACATACATATAAAGATAATGGTCTAACCACTAGCTTGAACCACCCAAATTAAAAATGTTTTTGATTCCGAATCACAATACAACACATATTTTTTCATAGAGTTCTGACTTACTTAAGTATATATGTTTATTGTAATTGGAGTTGGTTGATGATACTATATTAGTAATTTCTTTGTTGGTGGAGTCTAACATCACACAATATTTAATCTCAATACTTGTTAATAATTTGATATTTTTCTTAACCAAAATTTAATAAATTAATAAAATCCACTGAAATATGACTTTACTAAATCTTCTTTTATTAGCTGTACATTGATACGTAAATTAAAGAAATCAAACATCTTATCAATATAATACTCGTTCACTATAAACAACAGTTCAAAACTATCCACAAATAAATGATTTAACATATGAGCACAATATATAAGTATAACAAAATCTAAACTCCATTCCTCGGTAAGTTGGTTCAATATGTATATTTAACTATAGATATTGAAGATGAATCTCTAAAAGGTAATTTATATACAAAAATATTAAGAAAGAACCAATTGATGCGTTGGACCATGTGGATGCGCATCGAAAGGGACTTGATCAACTTATGGAACTCATGATGATAGGTCTTTGTTACCGAACATTCAAGTTCGATGATGTGGCTTGTACTAACTAACCAAATCTATTTAATTTCTTGTTTTTTTTTTTTCTCAATTACCAAAATCGGAATTATAGAAGACAAAGAGAATGCCAAAGTGCTAACGTACCTAAACTAATTTTCTCTATAATCCTCGAAAGCTCAGTTTCATCTACTTTTCTTTATTAGAAGCACATATTTTAGTGCGTCTATTCTATGTATCCACCCATTATAGTCATTTCATTTTAGGTGAATTAGCTAAAATCCCATAATATAGGGTGATGAACCTAGACAAATTAGATAACGTTACTTACTGGTTCAATGCAAAAACAAAATTGAATGTAAATAACCAAAGGTTCGTTTACAATTACATTGTTGGTTTGACAAAGAAAGCTTACATTGTGATTTGGTGTAAACCGATTCATACCGGATATACAAACCAGATGTGGCAGAGTATTAGGGCTAAATTTGCAGAGCTCTTCTTAACCAATGCTCTCATTGAGTTTAGAGAATCCAAGCTTCTTGAGTCTACTGGTTATCGGGTTAGCCCAAGCTCGATCCGGATTCCCGCATTTCACATCTACAATGTCCACAATATTCATTCTCTTCTCCCTTCTAGGGGTTCCTTGCAACGATACATTATCAGAGCCAAGCATTGGAAGCTGATGACTGCTTTTGGTATTGTGACCCTTTGGTGTTCTAACATTATCAGAGCCAAGCATTGAAAGCTGACGAGTGCTTCTGGCATTGTGACCTTTTGGTGTTCGAACATTGTTGTTGTTGTTGCTGCTGCTGCTAGCTTCATCTGATGATTTTCTTGGTTTTGTTCTCCTTGGAGTTGAAGAAGATGTGCCACAGTCTACTGAGACAGGGATAGTTGTTCTAATGGGTCTTGTTGTGGGAGTCTGAGGTGAAGGTTGTTTCATGGAGTCTAGCTCTCGAGTCATTAAAGTTGCAACTGTTCCCGTTGCTCCTATTTTTATCGATCCTCCTCCACCTTTGATCAGTTCAAGCTTCTGAACCATTATGAATGTTGTTCAATTTTCTTTCGCCTCTGCGACTCTCTTAGAGGATACCTTCTTGAGTTTTGTCCGGCTTCACGGGTCTGAGATCAAATCAGAATAAGCAAACAAAGCATCAATCTAGAAGAACTAGTAACCTTATTGCAGCATATCACAAAGCAAAAAACCACTTGTCACCAGGGTTTTGCAGTTTGTAAATGATGAATACATGGTTTTCAAATTAAGGTATATGCCAAACGATTCAGTAGCTCAAGTTTCTAACTTAGCTAACTTGGAAAGAACTAAGAATTCCATAGATAACACTAATGTGAAATGAACAGTCGATGTTGCAAAGCTATTTGCAAGCACAATCCAGAGGAACAAACCAATTTTTGTACTGCATCATAACTAAAGTCGAAGACTTTCAAAAGTACCAGTTTCAAGCCGTATCCAGTGGCTTTAATGTAAAAGAAGAAAGATGAAACCGAAAGCACTAAGATCAAACTCAATACGAATAAGCTGCGAAGAAAAGCATTAAAGCTATCTACAGGTACTAGACATGACACACTTGAATAAGAGCTTGGAAGCACATCATTACTATACCACTGGTTCTCTTCCTCAACTGTTTAGTAATTAGATGTTTCAACAGATTGATTGAAATTGAAAAGGTTGGAACTTGAAGCAATGTAATGTCATCAAAGAAACGAATCTAATATCAAAAACCAATCTCTATCAATCTAAAGCAAGAGAGAAACACAGAGTTACATAGAGAAAAAGAAATTAGTGATTTGAAGTAAAACAAACATGAGAACGACATTTGTATGATTCAAAACTTGACCAGTCACATTCAACAGCGAAGAAACAAAGGGTCAAATTCACATACGAGCAAACACAAATTCCTTTAATTGAAAAAAAAACCCCAAGCTAATAATCTCAACAGATCACCAATGAATGGACTCACACACAAAAAAGCTTACCGATTTATATACGATCAAATGAGCAGAAGAAATCAAATTTCAAAACTTTTAGAACTCGGCGATGTAATTGATCGAACTGGATTCAGACTTAGGAACATCATTGAACATTTTAGGTATATGAATGGGAATAAAAATCAAAACTTTAGGTCTTTTGATTGGTTTTGAAATCTGAGGTTTCTTGTGGAGCGTGATGGATTAAGCAGCGACTAGTCAACGTTTCTTGATTACAGTGTAGGAGTAGATTGCTCAAATCATTTTTATTGGACTTGTAGAGTAATAATGTTTTAACTTTTTATGAACAGTGAAGGAAAATATGCAAATTATAATAAAACCCTTAAACTATTGAGTTTCTCACAGTTTTAGCCTTTAGTTATCAATCGTATCATATTTATACGTACTTGGAACTCTCTTTTTGAGTTAGAGAGTTTTAAAACTTGCCGACAAAACGTAGAAGTAGGTAGGTGGTGTAAAGCTCTCCGGCCAATTCAGTAACAAGTTCTGTTGTTTGCTAGGGTCGTGTGTTTTGTCTCAGGGAGAAGTGCGAAGAGATTAAAAAGATTAGACCTTTTGCGCTTTCATGGATTCGAAGTTGAGAAATTTCGTGATGGGTCTGTTTGTTATGACTGCGATCTTTCTAGGTTCTGGTGTCGACGCGTGGACTGGCGAGATTCGTGGTAGAGTTGTATGTGATGTCTGTGCTGATTCTTCAATCGGACCAGAAGATCATGTTCTTGAAGGTTTGTTTCTCTTCCTCTCTGATATGTGACTTCTCTTTAATCAGTTTTTAGTTGTTCGATTGTAAATTCTTTGGATTTAACTGTGTAGAGAACTCTGGCTTCACGTTTTCAGTTGTGGTTCTTTAGAGTGGTTACTGTTTATTTCGATAGCAGTTGTTTCTAGTGATTCTCACACATCAAATTGGTGTTAATTTTATTATACATTAGCATCATCTTACTGCAATTTTGGACTCGGAAGACATTAATTTAGTTATACAGATTAGTCTATGTGTTCACTTTATAGCCGAACTTTTATTGGTTACTCTTTGTTCTTCTTTTTTGAGCAAATAGTGCATATCTATGCAAGTGTGTGTCTGCAGTTTCTGCATATTCATATTGGGTTTCAGTAATTGCATAAACCAAATTTAGAGGGGTTTATGGTTTCTATCATCTCTTGTCTCTCTGGAACTTAATAATTTGGTATGTTCATCATCCTTGTGTTATTTGGCTTATGTTTTGTATTCATCCGATGGTGATAATGGTTTTTGCTTTATGTTATGCTAATCTTGTCAAGTTTTTCTGATTCATATTTTGTTTTTTGAAGTACTTGAATCAGATTCAGAAGTGACTATGGTTTGTATCATCCCTATGTCTCTCTGGAACTTAGTAATTAGCTTATTCATAATCATACTTTTCTTTTTCGGCTACATTTTCTTGGCTTCATATTCCTTAGACGCCACTAGGTTCACTCACTGTGTTTACTTTGAAGATGAAGACATGTCACACTATTCTGCTAGTCTAATAAATCGTACTGTTTTACTTTCTTAAACCAATGTAAGGTTGTTTTTGTTGTTCAATCGTTCTTGTGTGTGTATATATTAACAGGAGCTGAGGTTGCGGTTCTCTGCATAACCAAATCTGGAGAAGTAGTAAACTACCAAGCTTTCACAAACTCAAAAGGTGTCTACACAGTCGCAGAGACAATGCCAGAGAGCGAACGTTGGGACGCTTGCCTTGCAAGACCCATAAGCAGCTTCCACACTCCTTGCAACCGCTTACACCAAACCAATACCGGAATCAAATTCACTTACAACCGCCCTTCTGGTTACTTCCATGCCGTGAAACCGTTTGTGTATCGTCCCCAGTATGCACCTTCTTACTGCTGATTGAATAATTCAAAGACTCTTTGTAAAAATTCCTTGTATAAGTTGTAATGATGGAGAAAGATTGATAAACTATGTATTATGAAATAGCGTGATTAATGTCTTAATGATTTAAAGAATGAAGAATAAAATCGTAATCAGAGTCAAAGGCAGACTAGTCTCACAAGGCGGTGACGGGAGAGATAAAGAACGGGAGAGATGATGTTGAATAGGTCCTACTAATGACGTGTCCGAATGTTATAGGATGAACGACGTGTCTCGCGCTTTTATTGGAGGAAAAGACGAAAATATCCTTATGTTTATTCTTTGCGTCAGTCAACTGAAAAACTGAATTGTCCTTCTCTGCGACGAGGAACCCATAAATCTGGGAAATTAAAAAAAAAACACACAAATCGTTATGAGAAGTCGAGATTGAGAAGACGAGGAGAGGAGGAGAAGATTCTGATGAACCGTAGAAGAAGAAGAAGCTGAGAACGTGTTTTTGTCTGATTCTTTGCAATTAAGAAGATGATACATTGGTTGAAGCAGCTGCGATCGGCGTTTGGCTTCGCGTTTCTGTGGCTCGTTTGTCTCATTTACTTCACTCAGGTCTGTTTCATTCTCTGTTTCTATGACTCCTATGCCTCATCGCATTTTCAAATTCGAAGCTTCTGATACGTTTTTTTTTTTTGGGATGATCGCGTTTTCCTCTGTTTTTCGTGTGTGTTTTGAGATGATCACCGCACATTTGTTGAGATCGGTTTGGTTAGTGATGATTGAGGAGCTTAGGGTGTAGATATAGAAAACTGCATTTTTTTTGTTTTTTGTTTTTGCTGGATTGTGAAATTGATTTTGTTTTTTTTTTTTTTTTTTTTTGCTGGATTGTGAAATTGATTTTGTTTTTTTTTTTTTTTGCTGGATTGTGAAATTGATTTTGTTTTTTTTTTTTTTTGCTGGATTGTGAAATTGATTTTGTTTTTTTTTTTTTTTGCTGGATTGTGAAATTGATTTTGTTTTTTTTTTTTTTTGCTGGATTGTGAAATTGATTTTGTTTTTTTTTTTTTTTGCTGGATTGTGAAATTGATTTTGTTTTTTTTTTTTTTTGCTGGATTGTGAAATTGATTTTGTTTTTTTTTTTTTTTGCTGGATTGTGAAATTGATTTTGTTTTTTTTTTTTTTTGCTGGATTGTGAAATTGATTTTGTTTTTTTTTTTTTTTGCTGGATTGTGAAATTGATTTTGTTTTTTTTTTTTTTTGCTGGATTGTGAAATTGATTTTGTTTTTTTTTTTTTTTGCTGGATTGTGAAATTGATTTTGTTTTTTTTTTTTTTTGCTGGATTGTGAAATTGATTTTGTTTTTTTTTTTTTTTGCTGGATTGTGAAATTGATTTTGTTTTTTTTTTTTTTTGCTGGATTGTGAAATTGATTTTGTTTTTTTTTTTTTTTGCTGGATTGTGAAATTGATTTTGTTTTTTTTTTTTTTTGTGATTTTGGTAGGATTATCTCAGACTGTATCCCGATTAATGGGAAGAAGAGGACGCCGTATTTGGTGATATCGACTGTGCTATCTCTTGTGCCGTGGCTCTTGCTTGGTCTAGATTCAACCTCTCGAAGTTCCAGTCTTTATCTGATGATTCTTTTGACTGTACAAAATCTTGGATCAGCTATGGCTGATGTTGTGGTAGATGCTATGATAGCTGAAGCTGTGAGACTTGAAAAGTATGATTCTATGTTCTTTAGTTTCTGATAAATGCACACTTAGGATACTTAGTTCATTCGTTGAGTTGTATGTTCTTTAACTGTTTATATCAGGGCCTCGTTTGCTGGAGATCTTCAGTCTGTCTCATGGTTTTCTATGGCTGTGGGTGGAATATGCGGTAGTTTATTGGGAGGCTATGCATTAACCAACTTGAAGATAGAAACAATATTCCTCCTTTTCACTGTACTACCAGTGCTACAGTTACTATCATGTGCTCTGGTTGAAGAAATCCCTGCTAACAATGAACCAGTCCCCGAGATGTTGGATTCTAACGAGTTTGAAGAGAAAAGCAAGATGAGCAACGATGATAACTATCGAGATATCAATAAGTCCAATACAAGAAGAAGGAAGGGGCAGAAGAAAGGTAAAAAAGGAGGAGCTTCCAATGGAAAGTCTGAGACACATAAGAAGCAGTCTAAGTCTTTAGCTTCACAGTGGTTCCAGTCACTGAAAACAGCCACTTTTGGCTTGGTCCGAGCATTCAAGCAACC
>NC_025702.1:13852176-13888841 GCF_000633955.1 Camelina sativa
ATCTTGTCAAGTTTTCTATTTCATATTCAGTGTTCTAAATTACATGAATCAAATTTAGAAGTGACTATGGTTTGTATTAGCCTTAGTTTCAAGTTTGTATCATTCCCATGTCTCTCTGGAACTTAGTAATTAGCATTAGCTTACTCATCCTTTTCTTTTCTTCGGGTAATGGTTTTCCATTCCATTCTGCTTCATATTCCAAATTGTCTACTCGAAAACTATATACCGGGATTGCTTAGAAACCACTAGCGGTTCACTCACCGTGTTTACTTTGAAGATGAAGACATGTCACTATTCTGCTAGTCTAATAAATCGTACTGTTTTACTTTCTTTAAACCAGTATCTGAGTTGTTTTTGTTGTGCAATCGTTCTTGTGTGTATATTATATTAACAGGAGCTGAGGTTGCGGTTCTCTGCATAACCAAATCTGGAGAAGTAGTAAACTACCAAGCTTTCACAAACTCAAAAGGTGTCTACACAGTTGCAGAGACAATGCCAGAGAGCAAACGTTGGGACGCTTGCCTTGCAAGACCCATAAGCAGCTTCCACACACCTTGCAACCGTCTACACCAAACCAAAACCGGAATCAAATTCACTTACAACCGCCCTTCCGGTTACTTCCATGCCGTGAAACCGTTTGTGTATCGTCCACAGTATGCACCTTCTTATTGCTGATTGAATAATTCAAAGACTCTTTGTAAAAAAAACTCCTTGTATAACTTGTGATGATAGAAAGATTAAGATAAACTATGTAATATGAAATAGCATATGATTAATGTCTTAATGATTTAAAGGATGAAGAATAAAGTCGTAATCAGAGTCAAAGGCAGACTAGTCTCACAAGGCGGTGACGGGGGAGGTAAAGAACAGATGATGTTGAATAGGTCCTACTAATGACGTGTCCGAATGCTATAGGATCAACGACGTGTCTCGCGCTTTTTATTTGAGGAAAAGACGAAAATATCCTTATGTTTATTCTTTGCGTCAGTCAACTGAAAAACTGAATTGTCCTTCTCTGCGACGAGGAACCCATAAATCTGGGAAATTAAAAAAAAAAATACAAATCGTTATGAGAAGTCGAGATTGAGAAGACGAGGAGAGGAGGACAAGATTCTGATGAACCGTAGAAGAAGGAGAAGAAGCTGAGAACGTGTTTTTGTCTGATTCTTTGCAATTAAGAAGATGATACATTGGTTGAAGCAGCTGCGATCGGCGTTTGGGTTCGCGTTTCTGTGGCTCGTTTGTCTCATTTACTTCACTCAGGTCTGTTTCAATCTCTGTTTCCATGACTCCTCTGCCTCATTGCGTTTTCAAATTGGAAGCCTCTGATACGTTTTTTTTTTTGGGATGATCGCGTTTTCCTCTGTTTTTTCGTATGTGTTTTGAGATGATCACCGTACATTTGTTGAGATCGGTTTGGTTAGTGATGATGGAGGAGCTTAGAGTGTAGATATAGAAAACTGCAAAAAAATTTGTTTTTGTTTTTTGCTGGATTGGGAAATTGATTTTGTTTTTGCATTTTATAGGGATTTAGATCGTTTGTATGGACAGCTGTTTCATATCAGCTCAAAGACAAGCTTCAGTTATCACCATCAGCTTCTCAGTTTGTCTTTTCTGTTGCTTTCTTTCCATGGAGCATTAAACCTTTATATGGGTATGTTATCTTCGTCGTCACCAATAATACAGTGAGTGAATGTTGAAGCTTTGCAGTAATGATATGTTTTTTTTTTGTGATTTTGGTAGGATTATCTCAGATTGTATCCCGATTAATGGGAAGAAGAGGACGCCGTATTTGGTGATATCGACTGTGCTATCTCTTGTGCCGTGGCTCTTGCTTGGTCTAGATTCAACCTCTCGAAGTTCCAGTCTTTATCTGATGATTCTTTTGACTGTACAAAATCTTGGATCAGCTATGGCTGATGTTGTGGTAGATGCTATGATAGCTGAAGCTGTGAGACTTGAAAAGTATGATTCTATGTTCTTTAGTTTCTGATAAATGCACACTTAGGATACTTAGTTCATTCGTTGAGTTGTATGTTCTTTAACTGTTTATATCAGGGCCTCGTTTGCTGGAGATCTTCAGTCTGTCTCATGGTTTTCTATGGCTGTGGGTGGAATATGCGGTAGTTTATTGGGAGGCTATGCATTAACCAACTTGAAGATAGAAACAATATTCCTCCTTTTCACTGTACTACCAGTGCTACAGTTACTATCATGTGCTCTGGTTGAAGAAATCCCTGCTAACAATGAACCAGTCCCCGAGATGTTGGATTCTAACGAGTTTGAAGAGAAAAGCAAGATGAGCAACGATGATAACTATCGAGATATCAATAAGTCCAATACAAGAAGAAGGAAGGGGCAGAAGAAAGGTAAAAAAGGAGGAGCTTCCAATGGAAAGTCTGAGACACATAAGAAGCAGTCTAAGTCTTTAGCTTCACAGTGGTTCCAGTCACTGAAAACAGCCACTTTTGGCTTGGTCCGAGCATTCAAGCAACCGATCATTTTGAGGTAATATATCCAATACGCTTCCTTGAGTAAGTTGAATGTCTTGAAGTGTTTCTTTCTCATTTTTACTTTTCTCTAATATTACAGACCAATGGCGTGGTTTTTCATTGCGCATATCACTGTGCCAAATCTCTCTACCGTCATGTTCTATTACCAAACCGAGGTATTGCAATTGGATGCTTCTTTCCTAGGAACAGCCCGTGTTGTTGGTTGGTTAGGTCTCATGATTGGTACCTTTATCTACAACCGGTATCTGACAAATATGACTCTACGCAAGTCTCTCTTGTAAGTCTAAATATAATTTCCACACACATCGTTGCATCTCAGTATTTTCCTTCTTAAAAAGATCTAATCAATAAAACATCATCACAGGTTTGCGCACATCGGGATTTCTATAACGATACTCCTCGATATGGTTCTAGTATCAAGAGCAAATGTGGGCTATGGAGTTTCAGACAAGACAATGGTGCTCTTTGGATCAGCTCTAGGCGATGCCATCAATCAACTCAAGTACGTTGTTTCCCCATCTTTATTTCCTCTAGAATTGGCCTTGAAGAATTGTAAATCTCATAAGCATGCTTTTGCTTAAATTTCAGATTCATGCCGTTCTTGATCTTGTCTGGTCGTTTATGTCCTCCTGGGATCGAAGGAACACTCTTTGCGCTGTTTATGTCAATAAACAACCTAGGAAACACAGTTGGGTCTTTCATGGGAGCAGGATTGGCTTCACTTCTGGGAATATCTTCAGGGTCCTTTGATAATATGTTTATGGGATTAGCCATTCAAGTGTTCTGCACTTATATTCCTGTTATGTTTCTTTTCTTGATTCCAAAGGAAGCTACAGGAGTATCTGCATCATAGGCCTGAGAGAGAGAGAGAGTAAAAGCTAAAATTTCTCACTAGAAAAGCTTTAGATTAGAGTTTTTGGATTAATTCATCGGCTTTTGACGCTCTTAACGGCTTGGAATTGCCACACATTAGACACACAGTGGAGAGTTGTTATATAATACTAAAGACTATTATACAGCCACATCTTTTTCTTGTCAATCTTACTTCAATCCAAATATGCAATGGAATTTACCTTTCCAATTTTTGTTTGAGCCAAAAATAGATTCAAATTTATTGAAATGTTCTTGTTTAATCCAAAACGAACCCATACCACAATTTTATTTTTGTTTTTAGTTATTGACAAGAAAATGAAAATCACATACATAATTAACGTTAGTGGTTTTTTTCTCTAAAAATAAAAACAGTTTATTTTTAAACTTTGGGGGAAGAGCGAGTGAAATGTAATGGGCCATTTACAGAGTTCGCTAAGTTAATTGAGGTTTGAAATTGCCAAACTGGTTTACACAGGAAAAGAAACAAAAAAAATCAAAAAAATTTATCAGAGCCAGGTTTCGATCCTGGGACCTGTGGGTTATGGGCCCACCACGCTTCCGCTGCGCCACTCTGATATTTTTATTTATCCCCTTACATAAAATAAATTTAACATCATTATTTATCAACATTAATATTTCCTTCAAAGCTCAATTTCAGTTCTTGTGTGCTAAAAGTTGGAGGTGATCCTCTAGTTTCAAACAAAGATTTCTGGGATGAGTTGCTAGGAATTGGGTTGAGAATTTCAATACATGTGATATTTTTGGTACTGAAACTCCTGTTTTAACACTTTATCCCAGGGCAGGGCCACGAGGATCTTGCAATGATCGATGATGGTCATAAAGATGGCAAACGTCAGCACTGGTTCCCGTGTATTAATTGTTTCTTATGTTTATGCATCATGGAGATTGGAGCTGATACGTAAATGATACCAACTCTTCTTTCGTCATCAATGGAATTATACACATGAAGGTACAAATCTTATTCGTATATAATTTGATTTGGTCAATCTAAAAGGGAATGAAGAAACCTACGAAGTTTCTAATTTGTCATCATGTCGGACTATGTACATAAACAAAAACATTTCAAGGCTACACAACGTTTATCGAAGATTTGATTTGTTTGCTTTGACAATTCGCTTTTTGTCAAGGCTATACAACGTTAATGGAAGATTTGATTTGTTTGCTTTGACAATTCGTTTTTTGTCTTGTAATAATATTTAATATTTTGGGAGTATATTTATAATGGAAGAAACGGCGACGTGCCTTGCCTTCTAAATTTGGACGCCATTGAAACATACATACTTCAAGTATGTACACGTTATACCAACGATGACGCAACGTAATTAGATGATGACATTGAGGGATTGGGTTGGAATGGGATGTCAAATTCTGGTTGATATTTGTATGTTGCGGTGTACGCTAAATCCCTCTATCGTGAATCTATGCACAACGTGTTGTAAGATCATGCAAACCTCGTTGAATATATTTGGATGATGTAATATTAACTGTGATGGGTGAGTTGTGATATTGTGTACATGCAAACTGATTTCTATGTAATTAAATCTAAACAAATTTCATAATCCTTATGCAATCTTTTCAAGAAAAGTAAAAGAAAATATATAAATTTGTGTCCAAAACTTAGAGACACCAAAAACACAAAATAAAATAAAATCCAATCAACTAGTAATCACAAGTACATATTCATTATATTATTGTAAGTTTTAAACATATTTTTCATAAAGAAAAAAAAAATTACTTAAAACGGTTTCTGAGATTAATTCCTTTGTTAGCAAAATTTTGTGATAAGATTTTATATAATTAGTAATAGTAAATTTAAATCCCAAATAATTAAACTTGCCAGTTGCCACTTTTATACGGAAGTTATTTATTTATTTATTTTTTACTTTTTTTTTACATTTTTTTTTTTGTTTCTTAATATAAATAAATTTGATTTATAGTATCGTGGAGAGACTAGGAACCCAAAATAACGAAACATGGCGTCTTCATCTCCCCCATCATCATCATCGTCTTCTTCGCTTCCGTCTCTGTTCACCACCATCTTTGTAGTACTGTTTCTAATTGTATCAACCGTTGAATCGGTGAAATCGCCGTTTCATCCACGCGATCTGCTTCCGCATTTGCCCAGACAAGTCTCGTGGCCGATTCTAAACTCTTTATATGGAGCCGCTGATCTGCTTCCTACTTTCATCGGAACAGCGAGTTCAGGGAACGATTCCGTTCAGTGGAAAGGTGCTTGTTTCTATGAGAACACGGCTACCTTGGAGTTTCATAACAAGTCTGGTAGCGAGTTTGGTGGTGGCACGCTTCACATTAAGGTTTTGAATTTTTTGAAATTGAAGTTTAAACTCATAATCGATTTTGTTTCCTTTTGTGAACTGTGATCGTTTTGTTTGCTTGTTATGTAACATGGGCCCTTTCCAATTTTGACTTTTTAAGAATCTTCAATTGTTTGACTGTTAAGTCTCTAGAAATTTTGGGGTTTTTTGGATCCGGGAATTTAGGAGAAGATTTGGGGTTGTTTCTGATCATCAAGTTTGGATTTTTATTTCGTTTTCATGAGATTCTTATGTTGGAGTAATTGATCAGTCTAGTGTGTAAGAAACCATTTTCGAATATGGTATAATCTGTGTTAGTTCTGTAGTTTCTTACTTTGGCAGTGGATGAGAAGCTAATAATTTTAATAGACAGAATTCTCAATTTGATTTTGTTGGTGTGTGTGTGTTTGTGTGTTTATGAAGGCGGATAAGGCACATAGTTGGACATGTATGGATCTTTATGTATTTGCAACTCCGTATCGTGTGACATGGACTTGGTACTTCATTTCTCGACATCATACTGTTGAATTTCCGGAGTGGGATGGCAAAGCTGAGTATGAATATGTAAGTTGTTGTTTTGAATTCTGTTTTGTCATATCTCTTTGATTTAAGGATTTTATATCTATGTAGTTTGGTTGATGTGTTTTGGGTTTCGATATTGGATCAGGTTAAGAACAAAGGAGTTTCGATATTCCTTATGCACGCAGGGATGTTAGGAACACTTCAAGCACTGTGGGATGTTTTCCCTCTCTTTACTAATACCGGTTGGGGGGAAAGCGCTAACCTTGCGTTTCTTGAGAAGCATATGGGAGCTAATTTTGAAACTCGCCCTGAGCCATGGGTTACGAATGTTACTACTGATCAGATCCAGTCAGGTGATCTCTTAGCTATTTCAAAGATCCGTGGGAGGTGGGGTGGTTTTGAGACCCTTGAGAAATGGGTGAGTGGGGCATATGCTGGTCATTCCGCTGTTTGCTTGAGAGACTCTGAAGGAAAACTATGGATTGGTGAGTCCGGAAATGAAAACGAAAAGGTAACAACGCTTCAAAGTGCTGCCTAAAGGTTAAATTTAAGTACAGCAAGATTTCTTTTGTTGATGGTTTCTCTTTTGGTCACAGGGAGAAGATGTAATAGCGATATTACCATGGGAGGAATGGTGGGAATTTGAACAAACAAAGGATGACTCGAATCCTCAGATTGCATTGCTACCTTTGCATCCTGATGTTAGAGCCAAATTTGACGTTGCTGCTGCGTGGAAATTTGCTCGTAGCATGGAGGGTAAACCGTATGGTTATCACAACTTGATCTTTAGCTGGATCGATACCATTAGTGAAAACTACCCGCCTCCTCTAGATGCTCATCTTGTATGGTTTTCTTTTTCCCTTCTTACAATTTTGGTCTGGATGAATGAGTACACTTTTCTAATTGGATTATATTTGATATTTTCTTATAGGCTGCGTCTTTCATGACTGTTTGGAGCAAAATGCAGCCTGATTATGCTGCTAACATGTGGAATGAAGCCTTGAACAAAAGACTAGGAACAGAGGTATTAAAATTTGTGCTTGTTTCTATATACCCAGTCCTATATATACCTTTCGATCTCTTACTTCTTGATCAATAGAAAGCCTTTTTAGTTCGATTGTTATAATCATTCTAAATTCTAAACATCTTTATAATTCATAGGTATGTTCACTTAGTGCTTGTCCTCATTTGAGATGGTCTTAATATTGATACTCCATTTTTCTCTGCTATTATAAGTTTTTTTTCCTTATCCCTTCTCCTTTCTCTTCTTATTTAACATGGTCTAAATTGCAGGGTCTTGATCTTTCTGATGTACTGGTGGAAGTAGAGAAGCGCGGATCCTCATTTGACAGATTACTGGCAGTTCCCGAACAAGACGATTGGATATACAGCGATGGTAAATCAACCTCTTGCATTGCTTTCATTCTCGAAATGTACAAAGAAGCTGGTCTGTTCGGTCCACTTGCTAGTTCTATTCAAGTCACAGAATTTACGGTAAGAACCAATCAAGCAATACACAGTCTCTGTTTCCATTCCCACTCTCAAAACTCTTGTGACCGTGGTCTTCTATTTCTCTCTTCTTCAATCTGCAGATCAAAGATGCTTACATGCTAAACTTTTTCGAGAACAATGCAAGTCGTCTTCCTACATGGTGCAATGACAATGACAATGTGAAGCTTCCTTACTGTCAGATACTTGGGAAATACAGGATGGAACTTCCTGGTTACAACACCATGGCACCATACTCGCACATGAACGAACAATGCCCAACTCTTCCTCCAAAATACAATAGACCAGATAACTGCTAGAATTCAACTCTCTTATCTCCCTCAGATGTTTGTTTGATTTTAGGTAAAAGTTAATGTAATCCCCGTTGAAAAACTCAATTTGTATATATCATTCAGGTTTGTAACATCTGCTTCGTCACGTAACTGTTTGGATATTATAAATCCAGTGATACACAGCAATAGAAATTAAAAAGTTTTTTATCTTTTGAAAGCTTCAACATACTCATTGGTGTTTCAGTAAAAGCTTTTCAATTACACATCACTTCAGTGTTCCGTTGCGGCGGCTCCAGAAACGATTTGGTCTTGGTTTCATCAATCTAAAAGTTAATTTCAATTGTAACGTAATCTTTTTCCGGTTTAATTTGGTTTAAATGTCTCTTCCGGTTTAGTTAGCTCATCTTCGTTGTAGATTGAACCTTTTCGATTCCATATGTGCGTGATGTTATCAGGACAGATGATGGGCCATGTCGTGGCCCGAACTCAGCTGATTCTGCCTCGAGGTAACTTCGCCGATTGTATACGGTGTCACGGCGTGAGGGTTTCAACAAAAACCCTAAAAATGGGGTCAAAGCGATCCACTTGCCCTTCCTGCGATAAACCAAGCCAGCTCTGTCTCTGCAAGAAGATGCGAGTTCCGTGCTTCGATACTGAGGTGAGTGTTACTATTCTTCAGCATAGTCTCGAGAGAAACCACGCGCTTAATTCAGCTAGAATCGCTAGATTAGGGCTTAAGAATGTTAGTGTGACCACTGTTTTCGATGTTCATGACGAGGCAGAGTTCGTAATCAGGGTTATTGGATCGGGTTGCAGCAAGATTGACACGAATTGTTCGGATTCTGATTATAGGGTAGAGAATGGAGCTTCTTTAGAACTTGATGGTAGCTCTAAGTTAAGTAGTAGCAGTCTGGAGAAGTTAGAATCTGAGATGAATGTTGTACTTGTTGATCATGGAAGTTTGGGATTTGCTGAAAGTTTGAAGCTTTCTCAACATTCAGGTGAAAGTTCTAGTCGGGATTTAGGGGTTACAGATCAAAAGATAGGTTCTTGTGAAGAGAGTAAATCAGAAGATTTGATAAGAATGTGTATGAAGAAACATGGTGTCATCAGCAATATCACACACTCTTTGATGCTCGAAACCAGTGTAGAGAATCCTAGTTTTGATCATATACTGGCGTCTCCTGTGGCCATGGATGTCTTGGCAAAAGGGTTTGTGGTAACAAAGTTTTCAGAAGGGAAGCGAGAATTCGAGCTCGAGGTTCCTCCTGGATCAGCACTGTTGTTCCCGAGCGAAGAATCGGTGAAGATCAATGATCTTAAAGAGAAAGAAGAAGAGTTGAAGCTAAAGAATCTGATTGTTCTTGATGGGACATGGTCAAAGGCAAGAAGAATATACCTTGAAAATCCATGGCTTAAGATTTTATGTTGCCATGTGAAACTGGAGATCGAAGGTACAAGTTTATACAAAGAAGTTCGGCGGCAGCCAAGAGCGGGATGTTTGTCGACAATAGAGAGTATTGTATACGCGATGAAGGAGATGGGCGAAGATCCTGAAGGTTTAGATAATATGTTGAATGTTTTTGAATCCATGGTTGAAGATCAAAGAAGATGTAAAGATGAAAACTTTAATAAGATCATCTGAGAAGACTAATCACTTTTATGCTAAAGTTGGTATCAGTTTTTGAAATTTAGTAAAAGAATTGGGTGAAAAATGGAAATATAAGTATTACGGGTATGAAGCAGGAAGCTTTCATAGTTATGGACCAAGATGTAAATTAAGAAATTATACTTGTTCAGTTAAAACTTTTGGTATCTTCAAAACTAAACCCTACGAGAAAGCTCAGAGTGTTTCGTTTTCGAATGTTTTCAGTTCGCAGCAGAAGCTTAACGCTAGTAAAAGAGCCAAAGGATTCGTTTTTGTTACTGTGTAATCTCCGAGCTCGATTTGTATCTACAGATAACTATGATCCACCATTTTCACCTCTCAGAAAACCCACTAAACCTTCTTCAGAGAAGAAGAAGAAGGAAACGAAGCAGGATCAGTCGTCGGAGCTGGTAAATAAAACGAAGATTCCGGTGATTTCAGACCTCCCTTTTGATTTTAGGTATTCGTATTCAGAAACAAACCCGGAAATTGAACCAATTGGATTCCGTGAACCCAAACGGTTTTCTCCGTTCGGACCGGGTCGATTGGACCGGAAATGGACAGGGACTTCCGCATTAGCTTCGCCGGAGATTGATCAGAGCCAATGGGCGGAAGAGAGGGAAAGAGTTCTCGGCGAGCCTTTGACAGATGAGGAAGTTACGGAACTTGTTGAACGGTATCGGCATAATGATTGTTCTCGGCAGATCAATCTCGGTACACTTTTGAATCTTTTTGCCTTAAAACTTTGAATTTAGGTTTCTTGATGAATTGAATCAGTAAGTTAAGAGCTTTCGTGAATGTTATGCAGATTCGCTAATGGTAGAAACTTATTTCTGTTACATCGTTGTGTTGATATTATCACTTGTAAATTTGTGATCTTGGTGAGAATTATGAACCATGTTTCCTCAGTTTAAGAATTAAGCTTTGAAACTTTGAGTAACTTATGTGATTGGTCTCCTCTAAAGCTTTTTCAATCAAACTGGTTTTTTTTGTGGTATCATTGTTAGGGAAAGGTGGTGTGACACACAATATGATAGATGACATTCATAACCATTGGAAGAAAGCTGAGGCAGTGAGGATCAAATGCTTAGGAGTGCCTACTCTTGACATGGACAACATATGTTTCCACCTCGAGGTGAATGTTATTAGATCTCAAGAACACGGCTCTGTTTTCTTCAACTTCTTCTTCTTCTTTCGTTGATCTGATTATAAGAAAGTGCTCGTCCTCAATCTTACTGTTGTTGTGTTTCTTGACAGGAAAAATCTGGTGGAAAGGTTGTATACAGACACATAAACATTCTAGTTTTGTATCGGGGAAGGAATTATGATCCTAAGAATCGTCCCATCATCCCATTCATGTTGTGGAAGCCTTATCCACCGATATACCCAAGACTTGTAAAAAATGTAGCAGATGGGTTGACATTTGAAGAAACCAGAGAGATGAGAAACCGCGGGCTTCATTCTCCTGCCCTAATGAAACTTAGTAAGTAGTTAGTTACATTCGTCGCAAAGTTCTGTTTTTTCCTCAATTTTCATTGGCTTAATGTGTTTGATGCAGCTAGGAATGGTGTCTATGTTAATGTCGTGGGAAGAGTGAGAGAGGAATTCGAAACAGAAGAGATTGTGAGACTAGATTGCACTCATGTTGGGATGAGTGACTGCAAACGAATCGGTGTGAAGCTAAAGGTATAATATAACTCTGAATGTTTTTTTTTTTACTTAGCCTTGTGAGATTCTTTATGATTAATCTTTAATGTTGTGAACAAAATTGCAGGATTTGGTTCCATGTGTTCCCATATTGTTTAAAGATGAGCAAATCATACTCTGGAGAGGGAAGAGAAGGATTGAAGAAGAGGTTGTTACAAACATTGATCCAGAAGTATGATCATGTCACGTGAACAAATCCAACTGTAGACCAAACCTTCTTCATCGATACAACAAAATCTTAAGCTAGGTTCATATGTCTTAATCAAGAACTAGTCACACACTCACAGATCCAACAAATCTTGGTTGATTTGTATTCAACATCTGCAAAGGTCCAATGAAAAAAAACTATTGTATTTCGGTTAGATTTTAAATATAGACTAACGGACCAGTAAAAAAGGTTCAATTACTCTTTATCGCCGGTTCTGAACCTAACCGCTCAATATTATAAACAACTAATGGGCCGAGATGAAAGTTAAATATTGGGCCTGCAAGAAAAAGCCCACACTATGATACAATTACGACTATAAAGCAAGCGAGACTTTCGGCTTACAAACGTCCTTTCGTTTTCATTTCTCTTCCCCGTAGCGATAGTTAGGTTTTGTTGGTCCGTCGTTAGTGATGCATCAACAACCGTCGAACGCCGCCGGAGCAGGACAACAATCTGGACAGCAGCAGTTGTGGATGATGATGCAACAACAGCAACAGCAGCAGAGGCAGTCGGCGCCGGCACTAGGTCAACAGCAGCAGTACGGAGCTGGATCTCAGAATCCAGAGGTCAAGTCCTTATG
This sequence comes from Camelina sativa, assembly GCF_000633955.1. Lineage (NCBI taxonomy): Eukaryota > Viridiplantae > Streptophyta > Magnoliopsida > Brassicales > Brassicaceae > Camelina > Camelina sativa. Next base: position 13,864,345 of record NC_025702.1, read on the forward strand.
GATTGGAGATTTGCAGAAATGGATGGACGAGAGCTACATCATGAGCATCTTCGGTCAATCTGGAGAGGTAATTTTGTTAAAAGTTGTAGTCTTTGGGTTATTATGTAGAAGATTGAAAATTTTTGTTCATCGATTAGTGTAAGCGTAGCAATAATGATGGCTTGGTGTTTTGGTTTGTGGTTGCAGGCTGTAACAGCTAAAGTCATTCGTAATAAGCTGACCGGACAGTCTGAAGGTTATGGATTCATAGAGTTTGTCAATCGTTCTGTAGCTGAGAGGTATTTGCAAACTTACAATGGTGCTCAAATGCCGAGCAGTGAACAGACGTTTAGGCTCAACTGGGCTCAGGCTGGTGCTGGAGAGAGAAGACAGAGTGAAGGTGCTGACCACACTATCTTCGTAGGCGATCTTGGACCTGAAGTCACTGACCAAATGCTCACGGATACGTTTAAGAGTGTGTATGTGTCTATCAAGGGGGCAAAAGTTGTCATGGACAGAACCACTGGAAGGTCCAAGGGATATGGTTTTGTCAGGTTTGGGGACGAAACTGAGCAGATGCGTGCCATGACCGAGATGAATGGTCAATACTGCTCCACCAGGCCTATGCGTATTGGTCCGGCTGCCAATAAGAATCCTCTTCCGATGCAACCAGGTATGTTTTATACATAGGAATTCTGTGCACTGAGTATGTTGAATGGTGATATGAAGATTGTTTGTGTTTTAACCTTCTTTGTTGAGCATTGTAATTGAGTGTCTTTTTTGGTTGATGTATTTCTTTCTGATTAGTCAAGCTTATTCTCTCAGTTGGTGCTGAAGGATTAAGAGAATTTATCTGTTTGTTTCCTTTTAGTTTTCGCCTTTCTACACTTAAAATGGATTCTGATATTGTAAAGCATCCAAACACTTATAAAAATCAGCTCATGTTGTCTTAAAGCAGGAGAACAAGTGGCTCTCTTTGGGGGGAGCCTGGAACTGATTTCAGCCGAAAATGATACCACCTTATTGCGTGGCCTCATTTAGGTCAGTTGGTTATGTTATCAGATTAGTTACATACAAGTGGCTGTTATTAGCCTACAGTTTCAAATTACTTTCCACTTCCTTACTTATCACTTAGAAGTATTTTATTTTGAGGCTCTTACCTTCAAATTAATTCTTTTCATATTCCGTAGCTCATTTTTCCTCTTTAATTTTGAGTCTTACGTTAAAAGTTAATATGTCTTCTCTATTAGACTTTTGCAAGTCTTTTTCTGTCTTTTCATTATAGTTTCCAACTTTTACAAGTTTTTTTTTTGTCTTATTATTAGAATTTTCCTCTCTAGATCTATACTAAACCTTGGCCAAGCCATTGTTCTGCAAGTTGATTACTAGAAGTAGGTGAAGATTTTTGCTCCAGTTATTTGCTTTGGGTGTTGAACTCCCACTGGCACTTACTGTTTGATATCTGTGCTCAGTGATTTGTGTTATCAACTGAATTTAGATTCTCCTTGTCTGTATGTATGTTGTTTGGATTGTTGCTGAAATATTCTTAGGTTTTGATGTGAATGATTTTTGCAAACATTGTTTAAGTGAGTTTGTTGTTCTGCAATATAGTTTCCTTGTAGATATTTCACCATTTTGAGTTTTATTCTATATCAATTGAATTTTTAAGCCTCTCTTGAGTTCACTTATCTTTTTATTTGCAGCTATGTATCAAAACACTCAAGGAGGAAATCCTGGAGATAGCAATCCAAATAACACAACAGTATGTAGTTAGCTTTCTTTTGATTTCCTCCAAAATCTCTAGTTTGATAATTTTGCTAGACTATAAGTCTAATGTGTTCTACTTTTAGGTTTTTGTTGGAGGTCTGGATACTAACGTTACAGACGATGAGTTGAAGTCCATTTTCGGTCAGTTTGGGGAACTAATTCATGTGAAACTACCTCCAGGAAAACGTTGTGGATTCGTTCAATATGCTAACAGGTATACAACATCATATCATCCATTAACTATACAACCCCATTTAGTTCTTTTCCTACATACTTAAACTCTTTGTTATGCTTCAGGGCATCTGCAGAGCATGCACTTTCGGTGTTGCATGGAACACAATTAGGTGGACAAAGCATCCGTCTTTCGTGGGGACGTAGTCCTAACAAGCAGGTTTGTTTGGTACCTCTTTAATCTTACATTCTCAATTTCTCAAATCTCTACTAATAAAACTTGATAGTGATTATGAGCAAAATCGTAACTTATAATCTTTGTTATCGCAGCCTGATCAAGCCCAATGGAACGGTGGTGGATACTATGGAGGATACCCTCCACAGCAACAGGGCGGCTACGAAGCTTATGGTTATGCACCTCAACCAACTCAGGATCCTAATGCGTACTATGGTGGTGGTTACTCTGGCTATGGCAACTATCAGCAGCAACGGCAGGTAAATCAACAACACTAAACGAGTTAATATTTTTGTTGAGATTTACCAAATGTGAAAAAGTTCCTTATCATTTTCGTTTTTCCAATGCAGTGAAAGATGAACATCGGCCTTATCTACCAATGTCTTGGAACAAACATGAGTCTTTTTAGGACATAGACTAAGAGTGCCCTTTTTCTAATTTGATGTGAATTTTGTTTTGCAAATGAGTTTGCTATGAACATATTGTTTGCTGAATGTTGAAACTTTATTCTGTTTCTTAAAAATTTTATCCAACAACTATCGGATTACCATTTGCTAGTGTGACGAACCACCTTTATAAATGTGCACTCCAAATTCAATATTACTACCAGAGTAAACAAAAAAAGTCTAATCTAGTATAGTATAAAGCTTATCTCATTACAGTCTAAAGCGATGTCAAGCATATAATATGAGAATTTTATGAAAGCAAGTAAATTATTTTCTTCCCAAAACAGATAAAAAAGGCTAAAATGCAAATCTTTCAAAGTAGACAAACAATAGTGGAAAACAAACCACAAAACTTTTCCACCAAATTGATAAAACTACACAATTACACTCGGTGTACGAAGGAAGAAGCTTTAAAAACAATAGAGAGATCTCATGATTGAGTTATCAATTTGAGTGCTATTTCTTCAAGCTCAGCTACGGAGATAGAATCTGTGTTGATTTTTCCTCCCTCATTCTCTTCATTGTCAAAGACGATTTTCTTGGCTCTTTTGTGTTTTCTTCCTGTTTCTTCTTCTGATGATCCAGAACCATCATGGCCTTCTTCTTCTTCTTCGTCATCTTCTTCATCCTCCTCCATGTCTCCTCTCTTCCTCTTAATCTTCTGTTTCATTCTCTTTTCCCTCCTCTTTTCCCTCTCTATTTTCTTGTCCTCAGCATCTGCTTTCCTCATTTCCGCTCCCACTTTGTTATAGAATTCCTTCCTTTTCTCTGCAAAAATCAAGAACCAATTCCACATGCATTGTAAAAAACTGACACATTGGTTGCTAGTTTGTGGGAACAGAATAATAGGGATTTGATGTAACTTAAGGTCCATGTTCCTTTACCTTCATCAAGGGCCATGTCAGTCCCTGTTGCACCAGCTACACTTGCTAAGGGAGCCAACGAATTGCCTTCCTCATCAAGCACAACCCTTGACCCAAATGGTCTGTGTAGATTGATCTTCAGCTTCTTGTTTTTCAAAACCCGAGTTCCTGGCCTGAAAATTCAAAAGGAATAATTTATACACATAAATAACCATGAAAAGAGTGGATCGAATGAATGAGAAAAATAGTTAATGGAATGTGAAAGCCATACATGAGAACTTCTTCCTTGGTTGATTTTTCTACTTCCTTGCCCTCTCCATGTGGCTTGAGAGCAAAATCCTCTTCATCTAAATAATCACCCAGAAGATCTTTTTCTACAACCGGAGGTGCTTCACATTCTTGTGCATTCTCAGGCTCCTCCAGAGCGATAGAATTCTCAAAGACCCCCTTTTTCTTCGTTTTAAGGTTTGTGAATCGGATTTTGGGAGTCATTGGCAGGCCAAGTGAAGCAGAAAAGTTTTCAATCGACAGCTTTGACACATCAAAAATCTCTTTATCTTTTCTTTTGTGGATGGACCTCAGATATGTGATGAAGGCTCTCTGAGCAACACCTTGAAGTTCGGGATGCTTGACTAATAAAGCAGGGAACCGCCAAGAAACCTCTTGCAACTTTTCGGTGTTTGCCTGTGTGAACAATTATTTTAAGTCAAATGTTTTCAACATCAGACAGTCGAGACTCATAGAAAATTGAGGTATCTACTAACCTTGATGAGTTTAACAGGCACTCTAGCTTCTTGTAATCTCTCAATCATTTTTTCCTCCGAAGGTGTCAGAAAGAGGAGCGACTTCCCTTGAGTATAGAAACGAGCTGTACGCCCAACTCGGTGAATATAAGAAGCTACGTCTTCAGGACAATCCATCTATAAAATAAATATAATGACATCACACTTCAGCCCGACAAAACAAAATCATAGAATATTGTATATAATTCTGAAATGTGTGGATTCATACCTGAACAACCCAATCCACAACCTTCTCAAAATCAAGTCCTCTAGCAAGAACATCAGTACAGAACAGAACTGACTGTTTGTCAATAAACTCCGAGTACACTCCCATCCTTTTCTCCTGACTCATTTTTCCATGAAGGTTCTTCAAAGGTATTCCAGGTTGGAGCTTGCTGAATGCGTCATAAACAAATTTGACCTGCCCAAAATTAGTGACTCCTTTATCAATCTCAAGATTAGAAAAAAAAAAAAAAAGTAGCAGAATGAAAGTGAACAAAACTATCTCCATGTTGATTATTCAAAGAGGAAGAAAGGTAAAATCATCTAACCTGTTTCTTGGTGGAGAGAAAAACAAGAATCCTGGAATTAAGATGAGTTTTGATGAAGCTCCATAACATGTCTAATTTCTTTTCCACTGGGACAATCATGACAGTCTGCATCAAGCTAGTTGGAGTAGCTGTAGCCGCCTCTTCATGTACACTAATGTACTCAGGATCTCTCAAACTGAGTCTAGCTAGATCCTTGACTTTCTTAGTTTGGGTTGCAGAGAAAAGCAAAGTTTGCCTGTGCTTAGGCAACTGTGAGATTATAGGATCCAACTGCCCCTTAAACGCAGAATCAAGGACACGGTCGGCCTCATCTAAAATCAGAATCTGCAGCAAAAGCGAACATAGATAAAGATAGGGGATGCCCATTTAGTAATGGTTCTACAGTATCCTTAATTTGCAAATTTCCTTGGTGTCAGCATATAATGATTATAGATAGAGTTAACAACACAAGATACCCCTAATATTCTGTAGCTAACATTTCTTTTAAAATAAGGGATAGTGAAAACATGAACAAATAGAGTCAAACAGTACCTGAAGCTGTGAACAATCGAAGTTTGGGGTCTCATCCATGTGCTGAAGAAGCCTACCAGGAGCACATACCAAAATATTAATCTCATTAACTTTCTCCTTCTCAACGTCAACTCCTTCACGCCCACCAATTAAGAGCCCCGCACTGAAGTTATGAAACTTTCCTACTTTATTCAAAACATTGAAAGTTTGAGCTGCCAATTCCCTTGTTGGAGATATAATAATACATCCCACTCCATCTTCAGAACTCCATCTCTCCCTATGTAACTTCTCCAAGATCTACAACACACAAAAAACCCATCCATTAACACACACCAATGCAATAGCAAGTAAAAGCAAAAAAAGAACCAAAATTTAAAATACCCAATGCTCAATCAATCTAACGAACAAAGTAACAAGAGAGAATTGAATCGAAGCCTCACCGGAATAACAAAAGCCAAAGTTTTGCCCGACCCAGTTCGCGCAGCACCGAGAATATCTCTTCCGCATAAAGCATGAGGTATGGCAGCTCTCTGTACATCAGTCANCACACCAATGCAATAGCAATTAACATTAAGACCATTAAAAAGAACCAAAATTTCAAAATACCCAATGATCAATCTAACGGACATAGTAACAAGAGAGAATTCAATCGAAGCCTCACCGGAATAACAAAAGCCAAAGTTTTGCCCGACCCAGTTCTTGCAGCACCGAGAATATCTCTTCCGCATAAAGCATGAGGTATGGCAGCTCTCTGTACATCAGTCATATCAACGTACTTAGCATCTTTCAACCCTCTTTTCGTCTTATCCGATATCGGCAACTGAGCAAACTTCCTCACGCCTGCGTAACGCGAGAATACGGTGCCGTTTTTGCTGTCTTCGAACTTTCCGATTTTGGCATCTTTAGGAAGAGGACCAAATGAAAGTGGGTTTGATCCTGAATCAGGTTTCTGAGATTCGATCCACTGGTTCAGAAGATTGATCTCCTCGACTTCATTGAGACGCATCTCCTTCTTCATTCCCCTGGTCTTCTTAGGTCTTCCCATCTTTACCAGAGCTCCAGAGAAGTAAAAAAGCTAACGATTTGAGAGAGCTAGAATTTGCGGGGGAGGTAAGAAAAATTAGGGTTTTTAAGATTTGACAGAGAATCACAAGAAGAAGACGTTGTTGCTGTAGCAGCCAATTCAAGGGTTTAACGATGACGAATGTTTTCTTTTTTTCGATTTTTTTATTTAAAAAAAAAACTAATTTAGACCCAATAAGGATTAGTTAAGGCCCAATAACTATTTTTTTTTTTTACTGTTCCTAACTTCCAACTGTTTTTAATTCACTTTTATTTTATTTTTTAAGTTATAGTATTAAAAGTTAAATAAGTTTGAGAGCTATGTTAGGGTGCAAATCTCAAAATTAAACATTTTCCGCAATATACATTACAATGATGCGTCTTTGCCTCTTTTATAAAGTTTGTAAGGCTAAAATGGTGAATTTGATATGATCTTAATTTATGCATCAAATTAGTGATTTTATGTTCAAGAGCCATCGCTTAATTATATATGCTTTGATTTTTTGTTTGTTTTGTCCGTAATTACATTATATACAACATAAATTGTGCCACGGAATAATATGCATGAAGAAACCACATAGTTTGTACAAAAATTGATGCCATGTTGCGAAATTAAAGAATTTAGGTGCATTCACTTGTGATATAACATTTCCATTTCTCAATTCAAGGTAAATGACCAAATTTTTTAATTATAATAAGAAAATGAGTTAGCATGTCCATAACTTAACCAAAAATGAATTATCATAAAGAAATTAACAAAAAGGAATTATCTAGATAAAATTTTTATTACCTACAACATTAAATATGACGTTAAAAGAGAATGATATAATAGATTTGGAACTAACAATGCTTATAAAAGAAATTTGACGTATAATTTGAATATTATCATAGCACAAAAATGTGTAATCCACCAAAGGAATTAGAGAAATATGTAATGGAAATTTGAATAAAAGAAAGTCAAACAGTTCTAAAATTATATATCAATAAATCATCTTAAATATATTTGTTTAGGTTGATAGTTATTAATTAACAATAATTATCTCAGAAGATATGATGAAAATGTAATGTTTTACTATTTGTATCTATTAAGTATTTATTATATCATTTAAAAGTTAAGATATATATTTGAGCTTTTTTTTTGTTTACTTTCAAATTATTTAGGGGCTATATTCAATATCACTAAAAAAAACTCATTAAAACAAAAAAAAAAGAAAAAAAATATTTAATAATCATGTTTTGCTTTAATATAATTAATTATATACAATTTTTCTCTCGTGTCCATATTTTGCTTTTATTTCTTGAGAGACCTCCAAGATGTGATGATCCACTCTTATATGTGGTGTCCATACTTGTTATAATCCAAACAATTTCTAAAGATCAAATACATAAATTAACAAAACCAAAAATAAAAATCATGCTATAGAGTAGTGTATGATTTTTTTTTTTTACTTTTAGCTCTCTTGATATTAGAGATTTTATTCTATGCTTGATGGCTTATCTCGGTTGGTTCTTTATATATAGAAGACTATTTATAATTGTATTTTCATAAAACTTTAATTTATAAACATTTCATGATATAATTATGATTGACCAAGTATGAATCTGAATATAAATAATTGAAACATTTGATATCAAAAGAAGAGTTTTAAAACAACCGAAGAGTTTGAAGTTATCATGTACTTTTCGAAAATCAATAATAATTGGAATGAGTATGAACGTTCTCAAGATATCATCTAAAGTTTTTTTTTTAACAATTTCTATTTTAAGTAAATGTTTAATCTATTTTCCTATTTGTTCCACATCAAACTTGGGGAGAAACAATTTTTTTCTATGATTCCTCAAAAAAAGAAAAAAAAATGTGGAGTCCATGCATCAAGATTTGCAAAACATATTACTCGTAAGTGGTAACAAAAATGAGGAATAAGAAGTAATAACAACACATTTATTTTCCGTAAATATGCAATATTACTAAAACAAAATTCATTTAGGCCAATAACAGTTATATATTTTTCTATTCATTTGTCTCTAACTCATCTCGAATTCATTAAAATCATGATAAATCTGTTGGAGTTTAGTTCGTTGGAGTTGGAAAGAATTGGATTGAGAATTGTTGTTGTTATCCCTCCATTAACTATAAGAACTGAGAAAGTTAGAAAATAACAAAAGAAAATTATCTAAATTTTAAATTTATTTAACCTAAGAAAATTTAGTTGTTGTCAAAAAAAAAAATTAGTTAAATATGATTTAAATATTGTTATTTCTTTAATCTTGAATTTGAACTCTTTCTCCAACAAAAATAAAATAATATTAACAAAAATAGGTAAAGTATAAAAGTATAATAAGTAAAATATTATATGTAATTTTTTTTTTTTGAAAATATGAATAACAAATCTTTTCATAATTTAATATTGATTTTATTAATTTATCATAAATTAAAACTTTGTAAGTTCATAAATTTTTTACTGTCAAATGGATTTTACTGTATTTTTGTTATATTGACCTTCACCATATCAAATGGATTATTGTAACTAGTTTAGGCCCAATAACAGTTAAATGCAATATATACGATACACCGGTGAGGTCTGTGTGGAATTTTTCCGATCAAATTGTGTGAAAAAATTTCGAACGAATAGATTTTGAATTATGGCAATCGCGAGGAAACTGGAAGATGAGATCTCACGCTCTTCTCCTTCTTCGTCATCATCGATGAGCGAAGCTCTGTTAATCTCTACTATGTGCATCATCGGCTTACAAGTCCATGTCCATATCCACGATGGCTCTGTTTTCTCTGGGATTTTCTTCACCATCTCTCTTGACAACCAATTCAGTACGTTTCCTTTTGGGTTTTTGATTTTCCTAATTTGTGTGTTTCGTTTTCTTGAAATCTGTGTTTTTGAATTGATTCGGAATTTGTGTGTTTCGTTTTCTTGAAATCTGTGTTTTTGAATTGATCCCAGAGACTTGATTATTTAGTTTAATTGGTAGTGTGAATCTTAATGTGATTATTCAACTCGATTTGTGTAGTTAGTTATATGTTTAGCATTTTTGGTCTGTTTATGAATTTTTACTGGGTTTGATTCTGTGTGTGTTTTAGGCATTGTTTTGAAGAATGCGAGACTTACTAAGAAGGGAAGAAGCAAATCGAATGTAGCAAGTGGGAAGATTGTGGAGACACTTGTTATTTTGTCTTCCAATATTGTTCAAATTGTTGCAGAGGTTTGTTCTTTAGTTAATTTTACTTCTAGAGAGGTTCGTTTTAAGCTTAGATTGTGTGAATTCTCTTATTGTTTTTTTTTTGTTCATAGGGAGTCTCGCTTTCGTCAAATGTTGCAGGCGAGATTGAGGGTGAAAATGTTGTGTCGGCCGTGGCAGTTTCTTCCGAGTCTCGTTCTTGTATTGCAAATAATAAGTCCGTTAATTCTGGCAATAACAGAAGGGGCACTAATCGTAGAAGGTAACTTAAGTTCATATTCAGAAGAAAAGGTATAGATTAAGGATTATGGATGCATCACCACTTTATGAATCTTTTTTTGCTCTATGAACCCTCTGTCTTTTAGTTTTGTTTTGATTTACTCTATGGCTTTGTAAAGTACCAGATGGAGGATGTTTTAATCTCTTCAATTTTTTGAAACAGAAATTCCGCCAAACTTGATAATCGTTTGGAGACTAAAGCAAGAACCTTGACACCTGGGAAGGTAAATGGAACCGCAGATACCATGAAAGAGCCAGGGAGAAGAGATCAGGTTGGTATTGCACAGGTAGCTTTGTATTGATTGTACTGTGGAATTTATGTGAATAGTTCTCCTCGTGTGGTGGGAACCTATACTAGATGATAGTGAAACCAGCAACCATTTGGTAGAACGTAGAATTATGCACATGGTGTTCGGTTTCTGTAACGGATGACATTTAAGTAGTTGCCTTGTCTAGAGTCACTATTAAGATTCTTGTCAAGTTGTTTACTTTAGCTTTTACAGCCTGACAAGACTCTCTTGATACTTTTTCCATTTTCCTCTTTTGCAGAACAAGCGTCATCCTATCTCTCTGAACCATCAACGGTATGGATCATATTTTGGTATAGAATTAGTGTCCTGTTAAATTTTTTTATCTCCGTCTCAATATTGGCTATATGTAAATAAACTTCTTTGTATGTCTCAATCTTAGCAATCTATCTTTCTGACTACAGTAAACCTCTCTCTGTTTTGTTCTGCACTAGTTACTTTATGTTTGACCACATTTTGGAGTTTTCATATGTTATCTCATTCTTGTATATTCTTTTACTGACAGACAGACTGGAGCCCGCAGTTTGCAGCATAGTAAAGTTCATCAGAAAGAAAACGTTAGTATTTCATCTAAATATATATTCTGTTTTCCAAAATATTGCTCAACAACTGCTTGCTTATTCATTATTGTATTTCCCTGCTACAGGTTGATGCCAGAAGCTCAAGTATCAACTGTGAGTTCCATTTTTTGGAAGACTTTATATTTTATTTAATTAACCATGATGAATTCGTTTCTGCTTCCTTTTGACAACTAAAATGTTACCTGACATGTCTATCCTCAACTATCTACGTGTTGTAATGACAGTGGACAACACGTCTGAACGTGTAAAACCGACAGAACAAGAGAAAATTATGCCGGACCTTTCTAGTAATGGTTTTCATGATGCTGCAGAAAGGCCTTCATCAACTGAAAATTCACAGAGCGCAACTCCGGATGAAAACTCAGAAATGACTCAGGTTTTGGTGTCATCTACAAATAGGTTACTACCTACGCAGACAACAGACCCTGACAAAAAGGCTAAGGTTATTTAAGAATTCTTATTGATCTCTCACCTTCAGAATATTGCTAGTTGCTACTATATTCTCAAGTTAGTATGGAATGCTCGTTTCTTGGTTGTGCGGTTTGATGACTCATGCATAATTCCATCTTACTTTATTTGTTACTCCTTTTTTGAAATTCAGGAGTTTAAGCTGAATCCGGGAGCAAAGACTTTTTCTCCATCTCTTGCAAAACGTCTCACATCATCAACTCACGCTGGTATGACGCCTGTTGTTGCAAATATGGGTTATGTGCCAAGTAGTACTCCTATGTTACCAGTTCCTGAACCTGGTCGACAAGAAATTGGAATCAGCCCTTTCCTGCATCATGCACCTTCACCTCCCAAGTTTGTTCCATACACCAATTTGGCTCCTGGAAGTACTGGTGGTGGAACTCATTTTCCCCAACATGTAAGTATTCAACCAGAATTGAGTTATCTACTATTTGCTCTCTCTATCTCTTTAAATATAACATGTCTAGAGGGACATATATTCATCTACGACCTTTGTTTAGTGCTAAGTAATTAAATGGCTGTAATACCAATAATCAGATTATGAAACAGTTTCATCTTCATCACACATTAGAGATGATATTGATATAACTCGATTCTAAACAATGGTTTGTTACGTTAAATTCTTCTACTCTCGATTTTGTTCATAACAGGTTATTCACTTGAACCCTTTTTTCTGCAGATGGTTGGGCCTACTATTATTAATAGGGGACAGCCAAATAGATTCACTACTCAGTTCCATCCTGTTCAAGCCACACCAATGCTTGTAAATCTCAATCCTCAGGTTATATTTCATTTACAACACTGTGTTCTCACTTCTGTTATAGAAAAAATGCTTATATGAGGATTGAGTTTTAGTGTATGAGCTTCTGAAGGCTCTTTTCTATTGTATATATTCCAGATGATGGTCGGGAGATCAGGACAGCTTATGTATATGCAACCAATTGCTCAGGTAAGAATTCATATGATTGTTGTTTTGTGAATACAGATAATTACATTAGGGTTATCTGCACACAAGAAACTCAAATCATCTTCTCTTTTATGTTCTTCTAAGGATTTGGTTCAAGGAGCACCACATCACCCACTTCCACCCTCTCGTCCTTTATTTTCTCCACAACAGCTCCAATATCCAAAACATCAAAGTAACACATTCTTTCTCAGTTGAAGTATGGTTTCATGTTAAGACCAAAGAGTTTGTTCTCATTGTAAGAAATCATTTTTTGGCAATACAGGTGTAATCGCAACTGGTCAACCAATGCAGCTATACGCTCCCCAACCATTTGCAGCCAATGGACATCAGCCTTACACAGTCATGCCTACCGATATTCCGGTTATGCAGGCACCTTTTCCGATTAACCGAGCAATGCCAATTCCAGTTCCCAACGGTTTCTATGGCACAAAGTTTCTATAGAAAGTCCTGTTTTTTTCTTCTTTACCTTATTGTTTACCTCCCAGCTCAATAAGGCTATAATAATATAAAAGGTTTTGATCCATAGTTAGAACTTACAAATTAAAGATTCGTCTATTGTTTTGGATTTTTTGTTTTCTCAATGATATACAACTATTAGCTTAAGAAAACTGAAAGAGGAAGTAATGAGCATTTATATGATGAATCACGGTAATTTTGCTGACATCTTTAAGCTAACAATAGTTAGATTCTGTTTTTTCCTATTTCTGATTACAATGAGATTGAATCAGACTTTTTAAACTCTTGCAAGAAGAAGTAATCTTTCAGAAGATCAATGGCCTTGAGAAAAATGGGTCTCTCTCACATTCTCCTGCACAGCCTAAGACAAATCAAACATGAATCACGTAGAGAAACAGAAAAAAGTAAACTTGGGATATGATTATATGTATGGTTTGGTGTAGTACCTGAAGGAGTTCTGTCATCTGGCCTCGTCCGTAACACGGCATGGGTTTCGGCATATGTACTGGATGGACCGGGTGTACCGCCTGCAATGGCTCAATAGACAGAGCTTGCTCATCTGACTCTGGTTCAATGGACTGTGCCGAGTGGTGGACTTGACCTTTATTCATCACATGTGTGAGCAGCGTCTCAAAAGGCTTGCCGTTACTCGCTTGAGACCCCGTCTCGGTCTGCATGGGACTGTGGTGGATCGGGACACGTCCACCACCATTCTGTAGATGATGGGAAGGCTGAAGCACGACAGGAACCAAGAGATTCTTTGGCTGAATCGGAACCAATGCTCTATTCCTAACACCACTACCACGTTTCTCCCTGAATCTAGACTTCCGACCTCGTTTACCTGAGCCGTCATGATGCATCACATCACTGTTCCTTCTTATCATTGGAACATCAGGAGCAACATCGTTATCAACCGATACAGGATCGCAATGACCAGGCTTGAACACCACACCTCTAAGCATGCTATCTGAGTTTCCAACCTTAACCGAAAGCAAGAACCCTGCATCAAACGTCGCCTCAATCACGCCAGTAATCGGTTGTCCAACCATAGCTTCATCATCATCGTGCCTCTGACGAAGCTGAGTCCTGCTTAACCCTGGAGGAGTAACAAGAGGAGACTGCTCGTTAGATTCTAGCCTCAGGTGTTTCCTCGGACGACCTCGTTTCCTTTTCGCCATTAAATCTCCGGAGACAGTGTGGTTGTTCTCCTCATGCCCTTCCTTCTCCATCTCCTTGAGAAGCTTCGATATGTTAAGAAGACCCTCTCAGTGTAATCCCTCTGAGACAATAATAAAAGATACAAAACAAGTGTAAGGATCACAAAAACAACACCAGAGAGATCATCATCACACAAAACTAAAACAATATCAAAAATGTGAAGCTTAAACTGAAACAGCAAACACAAACACTAAACAAAAAAAAACTCTTTCTTTGGGTTTTTCTTAATTTAACATTCACAAATTAAGTGTAAATTATACACATTCCTAACTAAAAACTAGGGATTTAAAAGCAGACAAGATCCAGTAATCGAAACGAACATGCAACCATTTCTAAACCCTTAAATCAGGGACTCCTAATTACAAATCATCTCAAAAAATTTCAAACTCCTAATCTACAACAACACAGACAAGTAACAAAAAACAGCTAATTTAAAGTAAACCCTAGAATCAAAATCAAAATAAGAAGAACAACACTAAAAACAAAAAATCTCGGATTTCAAAAAGAAAAAAAAATATCGAGTGAAGAAGAAACACAAGACATAGCACAAAGTATTAATATTATTACCCGAAATGAACAAAACAAAGAAACGAAGCAGAGAGACATAAGCTTTGAACTTGTCCGTCAATTTCTGTGTAAAAGAAACGGACAAAGATAAATTTTACAGACATACCTGCGATTTTTCTTCTCCTCTTTCTTCAGCTTTTTTTTTTTTTTCAAGTCTTGTGGCAATTACAACGTTAGTCAAACAAGGGAGAGGCTAAATGCGAAAAAGACAAAAAATCACACATTTGAGGGCAACCAAATAAAAAAAAAAAAAAACAAAGGCCTAAATTTTAATTACTACAGCAAACCAAAAAGAACTAAAAATATTGTGGATTTGGTGCAAAACCCTCTGTTGTTTATTTTTTTTGGTTTGGGCTTTTTTAAGTTCATAGTTTTTTAGATCTTTGCTAATAAGATACTTCTCCTCTTTTTTTTTTTTTTTCTATAGGTCACGTGACAATCACGTGGAGTCTATTCTATGCTTATCTTAGATCTTCGATGTAATCAATCAATATAATTGTGCTATTCGATGATAATTTTAATAAACTGTTTGATTAGAGACCCATTAAACTAATGCTCTCGTACATACATTTCCAACCATACATATAAACAAGTGTTAAATTGTTTAGATTGTTTCTAAAACGTATTTGCTTTTCTAAACAACGTGGACGACACTTATAATTTTTGTTGTCAGTTGTTTGTTACTGATCAATAAAAGCCGTGGACGCTTTACCTTTTTACATGTTTGATGAGCTTCTTCTCTCATTATTGCTTTGCTTCTTGATGATTCGTCGAATTACTTTAAAGCTTCTTCTGTCAATTTTGTTTTGCTTCTTCATTCTTGATTCATCGAATTACTTTTAACTCTATTTCGGATTTTCAACTTTCGTATTGTTTCACAACCTTATCTTTTTTTCTAATAGCAAAGTAAAGAAAGCAAGGGATGAAGATAAGACCAACCGAAATACTTATCATTGCAAAATATCAAATTATCCAACACCTTTTTAAAAAAAAGCAAAACCAACAAATCACCCCTTAAACACGCCTCCTAATGATGATGTTCACACAAGACGACACCAATTTATTCGCATAAAATAGATTAGATGAAAACACGAAACGATCCAAGCGTTTTTAGAAACCGTGGATCTTGATCTGATCCTTCTCAGCAATCCCAGCCTGGACCAAGAACTGAGACACTTTCTTCCTCTGATCACCTTGAAGCTGGATGATCTTGCCTAGCTCCTTGTTCTGCACAACGTTCCCGTTGCAGCAGAAGTCTTTCTTCAGATCCTTGAGTATCCTCTCGTAGCTGTACTCTTTCTTAAGCCCTTGAACAGTCGTCAAGCTCTTTTTCCCATTCCTCTGCTGGATTCGGATGTGAATGTTCTCTTTTGCTCCCGGTGCATCAGAATCTTTAGCCTCTGCGAATGGATCGTATGCTGATGGAACCTGGATGTCTAGCTCAACCATGTAAACTTGGTTACTTGCAACTACGAAACTGCTCTTAATTAAGCTCTGTTTGATTCTCTTTCTCTGCAAACAAATAACCAAGCAAACCAAGTTTAGCGACTACAATCAACAATAAACAATCCGGAAAAGAACATAACTATCAAAATCCAAGAACCAAGTCTAGTCTTTATCAAGAATAGAGCACGACTTAAAACAAGATTACCACCAAATCGAACATATATATATATGACTGGATCCTCATAAGATATGAGATCTATGATCCTAGTAGATCAATTACATGATCACGACCCTATTGGAATCTAACATCAACCCAAAATTTTACCAACGGAGATACTCAAAATTGAAACAAATTAAAGGAGCAAAAACCTAGTCCCCATAGAGATCAGACTTCTCAAACCCTAAAAAAATTCATGTTGAATACGAGAGAGTAACGCTAATTTTCCAAGAGATTAATCTATAATCAGAAATCAAAATAACAGAACGCAAATTGATACCGATACGATTCGAAGACGAAACAAAGAAGACAGATCAAATAAAAACTTGAAGATCAATCAATCAAACAAATAACACACCAGCAGAAAGATCAATCTAGAACGATTCTACGGAAAAAAAAAATAGGAGAAAGACGAGATCGTTACCTGAAGGTGATCGTTACCTGAAGCTTAAGGAAGGTTTTGTATTTATAAGCCTTTTTTTTTTAACCTTGACCTTCCTTTTTATGGCGGTCTAATCTTAACCGTAGATCTGTAATTTTAATAGCCACGTGTATGGATAAGTACGAATTAGCGACCCAAGTGGGGTTTAGAAATAATTGTTTTAAGAAGCAGAGAATAATTCACTCTCTCCTTTGCGTACAATGGACGCGCAACTCTCGAGTCCGTGTAGGCCCATTAAGAATCACTTATTGAAAAAGACAAGAAAAATAATAAGAACCACAAGTGGGTCCAAACCTCCAACACTTGCTCGAAGAATCTCGAAGAAGTCAATAGCTTTCATAAATATGACTTCGTAATTTATTCCATATCTGTGGGTGTCTGACAAAAGAAGAGACCGTATTATCAAATTGATACTTGAGTTGAAAATGTTTTTACATATAGGTGGAGAGAGCCGACGAATTAAAACACTCACTCATTGCTCAAACTTCTAATGATATACGAAAGCATGCCGCCATGATTATAGTATGCCAGTTCCACCTGATTCAACTCCATCAACCAAAGTCAGACCATTCAGTATATTATATGGTGATAATCAAAATCTATACAAAGGATTTGTGGATTTACCTCGGTGTCTAACCGCAAAGTGCAGATAAAAGATTTTGCAGTATCAGTGGTGACAGTTATGTCCTGGCCCGTTTTCATCTCATTGACATTGCTAGGAAGGTAGATTATGTAGCGTTCATGGCCTGTCAGTTCAAGTGTTTCTGCATCCTCATCGGATTTGAAACACAGAGGAACGATCCCTATACTAGCCAAGCTACTGCGGTGGACTCTGTTAAAGCTCTTGGCAATGATAGCTTTCACTCCCTAATAATTACATCGTTACATTGGAACATAGCTAAGCGTTGAAATCTTGTTAAATGTATGATACTAATAACAAATGTCATGTATGCATATGCTTTACCAGAAGCATTGGACCTTTTGCAGCCCAATCCCGGGAGCTACCAATTCCATACTCTGCACCAGCTAGTATGATCGTGTCCTGTCCAGCGGTTTTGTATCTCTGCAGATGTAATCAAAAATGAACATAAAGTGATGACTTAAGTTTTCTTGAAGTTTCTAATACATATCTTACTCACACTTGCTGCATCATAAACGCTAAGTTTCTCTCCGGTAGGAATGTGAATTGTCTTGGGGCCAACTTCTCCATTTAAGAGCTTGTTAACAATACGCGTACTGGAAAAGGTGCCGCGTGTCATCACTTCATGGTTTCCTCGACGACTTCCATATGACTTGAAATCATACTTACTCATGGAATACCGGTCTATAAGAAATTTTGCAGCAGGACTACCCTCGTGGATAGTTCCTGCTGAGGAAATGTGGTCTGTGGTTATGTTGTCTCCAAAGTTCATTAAGCAATAAGCATCCTTCACTTCACGTGGACCAGGTGGCTTTGTGGTTAGGTTCTTGAAAGAAGGAGGTTCATGAATGTATGTTGAGTTCGGATCCCAAGAATAGAGTGCTGAACTTAGTGACACAGAATTTCTCTTTGTCATTGTCTCATAAGTCCTCCTGAACATGCTTTGTAACTCCCTATTTTGAAAAGCCTATTCAAAAGTACCATTTAAAAAAAACAAGACAAGGAGCGTTAAAAGAAACCATAGAGAAAACTATGAAGTTACTCTATTTACCTGAGTAACTTCTTCACTGCTTGGCCATATGTCCCTTAAGTATACATTTTGTCCATCGTTGTTTGTTCCCATTGGCTCTTTCTCAAAGTCAATGTCAACCTGTATACATCAAAGATTAAAAAGAAAAGAACCAAGGTCGAGACAAATCAATACATTGGATAAATTTCAAAAAATAAAAATTGCTTCATGAGATTTTATGTTCAGTGAGATGACTAAGTACAAACCGTTCCAGAAAGAGCGTAAGCAACAACTAGTTGTGGTGAAGTAAGATATTTCGCTCTAGCAAATGGATTACGACGATAAAGGCTTCTGCTAGAGAGCACAGCAGCCGCAATTATATCTGTGGTAGGAATGAGAACAGAGGAAGCCAGTCAAGTTGAGGTTCACCGACAATTGTTGTTTGCAAAAGAAATAAACTGGAGAGCATTGTGCATCGAACACAAGCATGATGTTCAAGAAGATTCTCAAATCTTATAAACTGTGAAATACAACGGACAGTAATATGGTTTTTGTATAGAGCTTCGTAAAGGAAATAGTTAGTTATTTGTCGTAAAGGAGAAAGTCGCTACCATTTTCTGAAATAGCAGATCCAATTGGCTCATCAAGTAAGTCATCAGAACCCCAAATGCTTGTACAGACGCCATAGCCGACAACGTTGAATCCTTGTTTCGCTAAGTACTTTTTAAGCCCACTGCAAAGAAGTTAAACAAGTAAGTTAAGGATGATATCAAAGATCCAATAGATTATACAGAACGAACTTAAGTGACCCCAATATACCTTTGAAGCAAACATTCTTCGACTACTCCAGACACAGAAGTTACAGTTGTCCTAATCCATGGTTTTACCTATAATTACGGTGCCATTATGTGACTCGAATAACCTTATCAAGATGACTAAATTCAAAAGCAAGAGAAACTCACTTCCAGGCCAAGGTCATAAGCCTTTTTAGCAACAAGTGCAGCACCAACCATGTCACTAGGGCTTGATATGGCACAATCACTTGTAATGGTTGCAACAACAACGCTACCATGTTTAAGCTCAGCAGGTCGTCCGTGGTATGAGAACTTCACAGTTATGTCTTGTTGTTCTTTTGGGACTGCAAACCCCTTGAAAAAATAAGGAGACCATGCCGAAAAAAATTATTCAAACAAAATAACTTCTTTGATTCGTTATAATAAGAAGACTCAGTTTGTATCTTACCTTTATTCCAAGAGCATTGTCAAGGCATGCTTTCCAGTCAACCTTCATGTCCCCCAAGAAACTATGGTCGTAAGGCCTGTAGAAAAAAACATAAAAAAGTAAAGACTTTAGTGTAAAGATGTAAGGACTTACAGTGAGGTGATAATTTATAAAAGTAAAAACAAATACCGTTTTGGACCAGAAATACATGGTTCAACATCTCTCAAATCTAATTGCAGAGAGGATGTATATGCTCTTTCTTCATGGGGCTGCAAGACTAGTACATTTAGGTTCGAGAACATTGACTAAATTGAAAGTACCTATAATGAACGGAAAAACTTATATATTTTACCTTATTGTAGTCAACAAACATCTTGTTTGCGCGCAAGTATGATTCAATCATTGTCACCTAAATGAGCACCACAAGGTAGATATATACAAACCAGCAGAGGCACAAAATGTAGATACGACATAGGTCAGGAGACATAAGGTACTAAATGGTTATGCAGACTGAAGGACCTAATGAAACCACATAACTTACTAAAACACAACTCACAGTTTCATCGCTTCTTCCCTTCAATTTGAGGTACTCTAGTGTAATATGGTCAACAGGGGAGAAACCTTGGTTTTAAAAAGCGCGCCTGTGGCGTGCCATGGCGCGTTGCGCACTGCTGTGAGGAGATGAGGGAAACAGGACACTATGGCAAGGGATATCCATGATGCGAGCGAAACGATGAGCCATAGCCGATGCGACCATTGCCTATGGCGAGCGCAACATGGTTTATGGCTCAAAGGTAAAAAATCATTCTGTAATATAGTAGTTTACTTATAAATCAAACGTATATTTGATTTTCTGAATAATATCTTTCATTATTGATTTTATGTAATCAAAAATCTTTGATTTGATCATTTTTTTCACCCATTATATATACGAAAACCCTAGTTTATTTAGTCTCCTCATCTCTTTCATTCACGAGTCCTAAACATGAAGACGTCAATCGGCTTTACTACACGTCTACAACTACTGCAAAAGGTAATCATCTACTAATCGAAACTGTTGTATACTTGTATTGGTGGAGGAGAGCTCTTTCAAGATACTATTTTGGATCGTGATGACTATGAGTTTGAGAATACTCAATTCGATTAGAGCCTTAGTGGTTTACTGGGTTTAAGAACTATCTCTGTTTTTTTTTTTTTTTAACTTTCTTAGTTTCTTTTGAGATGGATTGGATTGTTTTATGCTAGTTTATTCTAAAGTTTTAATAAGTTTCAGCAGAAAACCTCTTATTTTCTTTCTTTTAAACACCAAGCGCCTCATATCCATGTTGCGATGCGCCGCATGCGCCATGGCGTATGGCACATTAACAGGATGTTTGTGCCACAGTGCGCTTTGCGCGATTTAAAACCAAGGGAGAAACCCAATGTTGCCTCATATTCCGCGGACATGTTTGCAATCGCGGCTCTATCATTCAGTGACAGCCTACTCATCCCCTCTCCTTCATATTGGAAAAATAAGACGAATTACGTCCACATGAAACTTAACTACACTATCCAAAATTTCGAAGATTACATATCTGTTAATCTCACCATAAAACTCAACAATAGTGCCAAAAACACCATGCTTCCTTAACATTTTAGTCACGGTTGGAACCAAATCAGTAATAGTAACCCCAACCCGCAACCTTCCAACCAGCTTAAATCCAATCACACTAGGTAGCACCACGCTAATGGGCTGTCAGTTATTTAAGTATCAAACAGAGACAAAATCCATATTTCCCATATGCATTTACTACACAAATGTATTCTCACCTGACCAAGTATTGCTGCTTCTACCTCAGTTCCTCCTACTTCCAACCCAGCAACTCCTAAACCACCAATCATTGTTGTGTTGGAACATGTACCAACAACACTGTCAGGGTAGAGAAATCCATCCGAGTTGAAAACAACACGTCCAAGGTACTCCAAGTCTACCTGCAGGTTGAAAATAGAGATATCATAACACATTAACATTATCCAACTTCCAGACCAGAATAACAGCAATATTATGTACCTGATGAACCATACCTGACCCGGGAGAAGCCATCACCATGTTGTAAAAGGATGATGATCCCCACTTTAGGAACATAAACCTTTCGGCATTCCTGTCAGATTCTAGCTGCACACCTTTCCGCAGGTCTCTTTCTTTTGTTGCACCATGAACTTGGACTGAGTGATCAAGCACAATATCAACAGGAACCTGTCGGCAGAAATGAACTGAAAATAATGAGATTTACGATGGAAACTGATTTAAGTTCGACACAAAGTGATGGAAACAGTTAACTAACCCGTGGATTAATCTTGTTAGGATCACTACCAAGATTTTTTATGGCATCTCTCATAGCAGCAAGATCAACTATAACTGGTACTCGTGTAAAGTCCTGGCCAAGAGAAGGTACTATTAAGTAATGTAAATGAATAAAGTTTTCAAAAATTCAAAAAATGATAAATATGCCAAATACTGTACCTGTAGAATAACTCGGGAAGGTTTGAAGGGGATCTCAACTTTATTAACAGATGTATTCTCCCAATCCATTATTTTCTCAACATCATCCTTTGTGATGTGAAAGCTGTCACAATTACGAATAGCTGATTCCAGTAGTATCCGGACAGAGTATGGTAATCTATCTGCAGCATTTAGATATAAGTGTTACAAATTATATGAGAAACGCATGAAAACAAACAGATTTGAGGTAACAACAAATGCTTCTTGAGTAACTCTACCGATTCTTGGATCGTTTAAAGCTGGTAAAGAATAGAACTTTCCATATTCTCCAACGTCAGGCTTGTGAAGCGTTGTTAAGATATCCTTGTAGGCATGTTCAGAAGCTAAAATTTCCATAGCAAAACTATTATGCAAAAGAGTGACACAAAGTAATTACAAATAAAAACTGAGAATACTTTCAACCAAATATACGTGAATCAGTGAATGCCAAAGATGAATAATAAATTACACAAGTTAACAAAGATTCATGAAAAGCAAGCTAAGAGAAATGAGCTTTATAAACAAAGATAACCATTAAGTATTACCAATGCTAGCGAATTTCCGTTGGAATTTCTCTAATCTCGGAGCAGCAATCCTCGTTTGAGCTCGGAAGCTCTCAGGCAACCGCCAATTAGCGTGTTGACTCCACCGCGTGGCAGAAGAGCACACTCGAAACAAGCGGAAAGCAGACAAGATCTTCACAGATAGGTTTGAGTTACTAAGACGCGGTGCAGACAAGGTTGGTGTCGAGACAGAGGAGATTCTCGATAGGGAATAACCAAATTGCACGCCAGAAGAAGAGAACCTGAACATGGCGAAAAATCAAAACGCCATCAGTGATCAGAAAATTCCAAAATGAGGAGAAGAAGGATCAATCGAAAGCCTAAAACATTGTTGAAGGAAGACACAGAGAAAGTCATCAAGCTTGTGTTATATTTTCCATGTAGAAAGAAAAACAGATTTACAAATTAAGGAGGCCACGTCTGGTGAGAGAACAATCCTTTTTTGACCGTTGACAAATGAATTCAGATTGGATTAACCAAATTTTACAAAAAAACAAATACAGAACAAGTTAACGGTTCTTCTTCGTATAAAATGATGGATATGTTTCACAGCCAAGTTCAAATTTTTATCTTTAGGGTCTTCACTCCTCAGTAATCGTAACTGTCTAACTGACACAGTAGCTGAGTCTCGTGAGTATGCAAGCTGCAAAAATAGAATCTAAGAAGATTGAAGTATTGAACAAAGAACAAATCGAGTCATTTCGATTCACTTGCTTCCTTTGGTATCACACCTTCAAGCATTAACATAAAAAGAGGGATATCAATTGATTCAGACCATGAATTAACAGTTGATGACGTCTTCAGTAAACAATTCTCATTTGAAGATTTATCTAAATACTATCACAAGCTTTAAGAGCATCAAAAAGTGAACAAGAGAAACGAAGTTGCTATAAGGCTTTGTTTGCCAAAGCTTTAGTTTAATGGACTCTCAGATTTACCTTTTACACAGCAAAGGGAAACAACAGGTGAACCACTGAAAGCAATAGGTCTGGATTTTGATGGACACCAATCCCAATTCCTGTCGGATTCAAGCTGCATCATAAATTTGGACAGAGTGATCAACGGTAAAACCAACAGGTTTCTGTATGCAGAAATTAGGAGAGTTACTACGGAAAAGCTATCTAGTCCTACTTAAGTCATAAATTATGGCCAATTGCGAAAGAGTCATCACATCACAACAGCATAGTGATGAAGTCTGTTTTGTAAACCAGTGGATCACTCCCAAGAATCTTCACTGCATCCCTCATGGAGTGATCCACTGTGTTTAAAACTGACTTTCACTATACTGTTTTTATGTGATGGGAGTGATCAAATTTCGCAAGTACTCCAGCCATGAACCCAAAAAACCGAAAGCAAGAAAAGGTACTAATCAGAACATATCAAGAAAAGGTAAAACAAAAGTTAGCATAAAGAGGAAAAGAACGGACTCTACCAGTCTTTCCAATAATCATTGGCATCTTCGAATGGGATCTCAACTTTCGTAAGACAATCATCAACATACCAATCCAAAACACAAAGACCATTGCTCTGATGAATCTGCGAAAAGCTGAGGACGAACGACGAACCAGAGGAAACAATTTTTTTTTATTTAGGAACTTAAACAGCTTATATCCCTCACGGGAAGACACACCTTGTTTTCTTCCCATCCAGATGGGTGTAAAAGGATACACACTACTTTTTTACATAAAACGGCGATGGAAACTACCAAATTGGAAATACTATATATAAGTGGAGTGCATCTCTGATCTCTACTGAGGATTCGGGGGACGACTGTTAGCAGCAGAGACTCTAGAACCCCACTCCAGAAGCTCCTTGCTTGTATCATCTTTGTGCACTATCACTTCAATGAAACAGAAGCTCTCTTTTTCCTCATTCGTTGCCGTCTTGATCGCTTTCACTAGCTCCTCTTCGCATCTCACTTTGGCAGTCCAGCATTTGCCTTCTCCATTGTGTATAGCATCAACAAAAGCTGTGTAGTTCCAGTTCTTTATGACATTGTAAGGACCATCGTGAATCTCCACTTCAATTGTGTA